>NC_056732.1:1025803403-1025905903 GCF_019279795.1 Protopterus annectens | reverse complement strand
ATTTATATTGTTACCTGGCAGAATGTAGGTACAGACAATGTTCAAACATTTGTTATGGTTAATCTGTAGTTTGGTTATGAGGAGTTCAGCAGTTTTGAATTGGGGTGGTTGTATGGTGTCTCTATTAACAGTTAGAGTATTTTTGTAAAGGACTGCTATCCCACCTCCTTTCTTAGCAGTACTGTCTAGTTGGTGCATGTTATAGCCTGGAGGTAATATATCATTATCGGTAATATTTGGTTTAAGCCAGGTTTCTGTAAGACACATAATGTCTGGGGGGTGGGTTGTTAGGAGGGCGTGCAGGTTGGGAATTTTATTGTTAATACTTCTAATATTTAGGTGAAATGTTAGGAGGGAACTAGTGGGAGTAGAGAGGGGTAGCATGACTGTAGGGGTTGTGGTAAGGGAGTAAAGATTATTGGGTGTAGGTGGGCCAGGGTTGGGATGAATGTCCCCATATATTATAAGGTTATAGTGACATGAAACTCTGAGCTTTAGAATTTTCTGTATAAGTTTTATATAGTCTTTGTCTTTAGGATTGCGTTTTGTGGCTTTACAAGGGTAATATTTTGTTGGAGGTGATAGATTGGATGTGTCGTGGATGGTTAAGTGTGTACTCTTGTGTGAGAAGTCATGGGAGGCCGTGTGACCTTTTGGGTAGTGAATACCAAGATCAAATTGATGTTCATAGGCAGTAAGGTGATAAAATAGAAATAGTAGACGCAGGAAGGTAATTAGTATTGTTTTATTTGTTTGTGTTATGGTAAGAGGGCTGGCCATTATCAGGGTTCAATGTGCTGACAAGGTTTGGAAGGATGGAAGAGGAGGTAATGGGCTTGAGGGGAGAGGGTTGTTTAGTGATGTGTAAGGCACTGATGGGTACTTAGCATGGGGGGAGTGGTTAAAGTAGTATAAATTTAGCAGTAGTGGGGGTGGGTGGAATTTGGGGGCAGGGTGGGTGGTGAAATGCATGGGTCTATCTCAGAACATCGAAGTATTAAAACTTTGAATGTTCTGATCTCGAACACTATTCAGCGAACACTAAGAATAGCGAAGCTGCAGAACAGCGAATTCTTTCCTCGGGAAAGAATTTGGTTGGCCGTTTCTGTGGCTTCGCTATTCTTAGCACTCTGGTGGAAAGTTATGGTTTGGGTTCAGGTAAGTGTGCGATTGTTTGTACATTAGGGTTAGGGTGGGTTAAGTGAGTTAAGGTTAGTGCGCAGGTTAGGCGTGTTTGCGATAGTGACAGACTTTAGGGTTAGGGGCGGTTTAAGTGAGTTAGGGTTAGGGCACAGGTAGGTGAGTGTGCCATAGTGACGGACCTTAGGGTTAGGGTTTGGGTTAAGGTAAGTGGGTAGATAGTAGTGTATGTTTAGTTTAGTGTAGCGTTAGATGTAAGAATTTAAGTGTATGTGTGTTGTTGCTGTTTGTTTGATGTGCTTGTGTTGTGTGTATGTGTTTCGGAGCAGCAAATTTTTTCCACGGGAAAAAATTCGCTGTTCTGAATGTTCAATATTTTCATGTTTAGATGTTTTGGGGCGATGAAATAGCGTTCGCTATTTTCATCTTTCAATAACGTGATATAAACGCAAATGCATAATACTGCTATACACCAACCCTATTTCATTTGCGACACCAGGCTTTAATTTAGCATTACAGGCTAGGTTATATTGCAAAGTAAGACACTAGGTGATGAGTGATCCCTAGGCTTCTAACAGTAAATTAGAACAACAGCAGCTCAGTATCAGTCTTTGCGGCACAGTCTGTGACTATTTCATAAGCTTTTAACATTAACTTCATCAACAGCACGTTTTCAAACAGTTCTTTCCCAATTTATCTAAGGTACAGATAAATTAACACTTAGTGCTAACTGCTATAGTTCAGTACTATGAGCGGTTACAAAGTTACAAACATATCCTTTCTCTAGTACGCTATCTGCATATGTGGAGCCATGTGCAGGCAAGACAGTAATGTGTTCATTTCAGTTACAGTAGATAATTTTCTTAAAAACAGATATTCAACATTCATTGCAATCTTAAATTATTTGTTGAAGCATATTCAGTGGTAAATTGTTTAAAATAGCATTTTACATGCCACACAAAGCAACCTTCTGGGTCTAGGAGCATTGGGTCATTTAAAAATGGCACCTTTTGAGGGGGGATAAGTAACTTTGCTTTCGTAGTTAGAAGGGGAGGGGAGCAGGTAGTCTCTAATTGGACCACAGTATTCCTACAGTTTGTAAGAATATACAGCCTCTTAATACGGCTTCTATGTAACCTAATGCTCCTACAACTGGTTTTACAAATTACCAGCTTGTAGAATGTTCTTACAACTGTTTTTACAATTTGCCAGCTTGTAAAAGTAGCTTTTAACCAAATGCAACAATTTTTAGTTGAGGTTTTCATGGGAACAGGGGGTACCTCGCAGTGCTATAGACCCAGGGTTAGTTAATTCAAACTGTAGAGATATTAACCTTGTTCCCATTTCAATGTTGGGGCCGAACAGTTAGCTTATTTTAATTATCTTCTGTTGTAGTCTTCCTAATGGTGTCATTTTTTCTGTGATATATATATATATATATATATATATATATATATATATATCACAACTGAATCCAGAATATACATTCAAAGTTGCTAAGTAATTATTTTAAATTATAATAATCCAAACATTCCTGTAAAAGTAGTTCTGTAAATGAAATTCTCAATTAAACAACAAAATATTACCACAGTGTTGAAACAGTTTATTCAAAACATAAAAATGCAATTTATATAGTTTGCTTATAAAGGAGAAAAAGAATATTTATACAATTTAAAGGTCTGCTTAACTAGTAGTCTTGAGAGGTAATTATACCACTACATCTTCAAGAATGGGGAATATGAGTCAGTAAGACCCAAAACTTACATTGCAAACATGTTGTCCGTCAGTCAGCAGGCTTTAAATTTCTATATCAATTTAAGTGTTATACAATCACTGTAGCTACAGTTGTGTGAGCATATACTATGCACATAAACACCCACAGGTATCTGTACAGATATGGACATATGAATGCACGTGAATCAATAAAATCAGATCAAAGTTTAAAAATATAAATAAAATGTACCTGAATGTAGAATGTACATTTGTTGCTAAGGAATCATTTTAAAACATAATAATCATTGTTTAAATGTAGCTTTCATTAAAATAGTGAAGTATCACCTCTCTGACGAAAGAGTTTATCCTAAACAAACCTACATGTGATTCATTTAATTCATTTATTAAGAGATAAAGGATATTCATGCAATGTAAAGATCTGGTTAGCTACTACCCAGAGTGCTAAATAAAACATCACAGAATCACCACACTTATATTACAAAACATGCTGCCAATGAATTAGGAGGCTGTAAATATCTAGACTTACTCTCCCACCCACCAACCTTTGCTGTTATATTTCCCACAATCATATGTTCAACTATTTAATCAGGATAATAAATAATTACATTTTACACAAATAAGTTAGAGAATTTATTCTAGATGCACTGAGTCCAGAACAACAAGCTAAATCTATAAAAAAACACTCCCATGCTTTTATTATAAAAATGTAGGAGGAAGTATGAGCAAACATTATTCAACACTACAACTATAATTTACAAACAATGTCAAAGCACAGTCATTAATTCAAAATACCTTCAATACACAAATCACCCCAGGAAGAAGCAATCACAAATGAATCAGAGAACTAGAATCAACCCCGGCATTAATTTATAAAACCTTTTTTTAAATCTGATAACATCAGAACATAGAGTCTCGATCAACAAGACAAGCCCTTGTGGCAAATAAGAAGTTTATATATTTATAACACTCAAAGTAGGTCATGAACTGCTTTAATCATGAAGGTTAGTTAACAAGACTGTGCTGACTAACAAATTTGTTCTTAATAGGATACACAAGATTATGTAAGCATTGATCTTGGTATATAATGAGAATCCCTGATTTGATGCATCCTTGATAAGAGGCATCGTTCCCATAATATTAAATATAAATTATTTTTGTTCTTCCAGTGAGACTATAAGTCTAGTTTCTAGCATTATCAGAAGAGCCCCATCACATGTTCCCAAGTAGCTTGCAGTTCTCATAATGGGCGTTGTGACACCCTTGGCGGACAGGATGTTTTTGACAATAAGTTCAGCTGCTCTCGGCAGATCTGCATCACTGAGTGGTAGCTTATTGTTAGCCGTTGGATCTGTTATACTTCAACCAACATTCCTGTCTAGCGTACTACAATCTTTATTGGTCTAATGTGCTTTTCTGAGGAGATCAGCAATAATCATACCTCTTAGCTGTCCAGAATTTGACAGAATTTTGCCCTATGTTTTTAGGCTGTTCCTTATAAACTGTGGTTTTCTGGCAAATAATTCAGGATTGAAGCCCCTAAAAATGACAGACATTTGCGTTTCAGACTTCATATCCTTCATAAAATACATGATAACGCAAGTTCTGCTATTCTACTTTCTAAGTTTAAAAGAGCAATATTTAAAATCTATCCCTGATTCTGTATTTGTTCTTTCTTTTTGGCTTTGTCCACAATTTGTGTGCTAAGAGGTTGAGAGATATGCTGCTAATACCTCCTCCTGACTCCCACATAAGTCAGTGGACTGGTTTGTGTATGCACAGTAAGCTAGCAAAAAATGCAATGTGCTTAAAGTGGTAGGACTAAATCTACCACACAGATTGTTAAAATGTACTGTTTCCCCTACAGAAAGTTTTCTGTATGTATTTGTGTGTTTTTTTACATTTATTTATGTATTTTTTTTATTTATTTGACATTTGTTAACGAGGCTAGGTCTAACTGGGCAGAGACCTTTTTCAGCAGAGGCCCGGGGAGAAAAGCTCCATGCACATAATCACGTCAGGAGTCTACACAAAGTTAAAGAATGAACACACAAAGTAAGTTGAAAATATAAAAGCTAGGTAAAAACAAAATACAGAAATAACAGTAACCCAAAGCAAAAAAATTTGTACATAGTCACTTCAAAGCAATTTATCACACCGTAAGTGCTTCTTTTATTATTTAATAGTACAGCTAAACACTGCAACATAACAGCAGATAAATTATGCAAACAGTAAAAGGCCATCATTTGTTTTTTTAAGAATGTCTTCCATTACTGTAATGTAGTCAACTTGCATTTGAATCCTATAGTAATCCTATCAACAACCATCATCATCCAGAGTTTACTAGACAAATAGGAAACAAGAAGATTGACAGGCCATTTTTCTACAAAACACACACACACACACACACACACACACACACACACACACACACACACACACACACACACACCTACGGAGATATGAGATGAAATATGATTACTTGGCAACTGGTAAAGAAGACTAAAGACCATGAGCTCTTTATGAGCGACTTCCTGTGGTGCATGGTTTGATTCTCTCATCCTTCATTTGCTTCCTCTGTAATCTTGAGTAAGTCATTTAACCAGACAGTGCTTTGGGGCAATTAGGTATTTGGACTAGGTTAAGTAATGGTTTCCTGGACTACATGCTTGGTACCTACATATGAACCTAAAATCCATCATTTTGGAGATTGTAGTTATTGTAAAATATGTAGCAAACAAGCAAATGTTATTATTTATAAAATGCATTCTATTTATTCATATGTTTGTTTGTTTATTAGTCAAATAACCCCACTATGACTAAGTGCCTCTTTTCAAGGTTGAGGCAGGAATATTATCTGGTTAAATAACTTGCTCAGAATCACACAGTAAATACATAAAAACTGAGATAATTAAACTCAAGACTTCTGCATGTATTTTGCTTAAATTCTATTTAGAAAACTATAAAAGTAAAAGCACTGACTCTCATAATACTGCAAAAGAGTACTTGCTGATGTTCTGAGAAATATAACTGTACTCCCTGATGATCATGAACGTTTGACTATGGTATCTGAAGAGACTAATATGCCCCATAACACTCCACCCCGCCAAGGTATAAAATCATTCTGTTAATGTGTATAAACAGCAGGAGTGGGGGTGGGGGGGGTGCAGTCTGTAAAATTAGGGCACCATGGGCAGGGAGTATGTTCCCATTCAAAAATGCTTTAATATTACTGTAGTGATTTTAAGAGTAGCTACATTTCCAACATGAGTGTTCATTACTTTTGATGTGCACACTCCCTTACTTTAAAACAGTGAAGAGAGGACAGGCATTATGAAAAGACTAAATTCACTCAGATAGCAGCTAATATTTGACATCCATTGACTCATTTTATGTATCCACTTTGTCTTATTCAGGGTTATAGATGAGCCAGACCCTGTTCACAAAGTCTGAAAACACAGTGCATGAATGAATTTAACAGCCCTGACATGATAATACTGGCTTTTGACGATACCAGTTGTGATGACCCACCACTGCCAACCAGTAATCTAGGAGCCTCAGTCCTCACCACTGGCAACAGTGGGGGGATGTTCACTGGGAGGATAACAGGTGCACACACAGTATTTCCAGATGCAACTCTCTGTATCAAGTTTAATTTTCCTTAAGAGCACACACAGACCACAGTTAGTCCGGGGTTGATTTGTCCCTCTTCCTCCAAATCCCCAATAAGACTCCCCACTGGCATAGCTATAGAACTGAGATCTCGGCTGACTGACCAAGCAAAGACCTCCAGCACCCTCTCTGTCTAACCAGTGCTTCATGTCCCTGCCCAAGTAGCTGACACACACTCTTTCAGGTTTGATTTACACACAAACACACACACACACACACACACACACACACACACACACACACACACACCTGGGAAAGGGTGGCACAGGTTTACTAGCTATGCCCCCTTCTGCCCAGACTATAAGGTAGTTTCCACTGCCACCAGTCACTTCTTGACAGCTACTTTAATGCCCTTAATAAAGGGTGACCAATTTTACTGTGCAATATTAATATTAATGTTGATACAAATGGTAGTTTGACTAAGAGCAAAGCTGTTAGGAGTGGCACACACAGCGTCACCAAATAAATATGCAAGTACTCTCAAAACTTAAATATCTCTACACAGATCAGCCACAATGAAAGGTTTACATATATTTAATAATGAATAATAAAAGAACAAGACAATACTAAATATATATTCACAATTACATCAGAGTTTAAAACCACAGAAAATATTTAAAATAGCATTGAAGTACAGGCTCACACAAATAAATAAAAACAAAATCTAAACTAAGCTTTGCTATATTCCTGACTGTATCTAAGAGAGTTAGTACACCCTAATTACTTACTTAGAGCAAGGCAGATGTGGTGAATGGTTCTTATTGTTGTTGTTAGTACCAAGACAGAATGTAGAATGTTCTGTCTCACTGACAAACTTTTTAAAATATCTAAAAATATTACCGTTGGGATAGCTTGCAAAATGACATAGTTTCTGGTCATCTGACTTCTAGTTCTCATGTAAACCCCCATTGCTAACAGCTGGCAATATTTAGCATCTACCTATAAAATTACATAGACAAGAGCCTTTGCTCAGATCTTTGGCAGGTGCTGGAAATCATAAAACAATTGCATTCCTTCATGCTTCCAAAGTAGCAATTAGTTCACCCCAAAGATAATACAGAAAGCTTCCTAGTACAGACTTTGTGTCTCTATCTGCATTGAAACTTGTCAGATAGCCTCTTTATGGCCTAGCCTGTAAAGTGATTTAATTCAGATATTTTTCTAAAGTCTGCTGGACTGAAGTTAACCCTCTGGTTTCCTCTGTTAACATATACATTTAAACAGTTACAATAGTGCAGGTACATTTCTGTTCTCTTCCAGTAGGGCACACTGTGGATGCATTTTAAGCACAAGCACTTTACAAATACCTTTTCAACACAAACATCTCTATACAGAGCAGTTTGATATATACATGACATACAGTTCTAATACATTTGTAAGCATCTTGTATAGATTAGTTTGATATTCACAAATGACATATAATTATTTACAAAATTCCAGCTAGCTGTGCTGGCAGTACCTCCTTTCATCACACCAGTCTTAATGATTACTACAGCAAAATTGCATCCCACTCTGTGAAATCCTCAGGCAAAATTTGTGTTTGTTTTTCCTTCATTAGTAAATTCAGTAATCCCATCTACAAACGTAGTAATAAAATATTGTGCTTAGCCTAAATGTCTAGATGGAATTCAGTTTAAAAGTAAAAATACTTGGATGTCAGTGCAGCACAAAGTGTAGATGTTAACACTGTTGTCTTTCAACATTTCACTTTTTTATATAATTCTGTGTTGGGGTACCTTCGGTACCCATGTAGATTTTCTTTAGGTTTATGGTTTCCAATATCTAAAATACATGCTGATAGATGAACTGGCAGTCCTTCAAATCACCCATACATGGGTGCCCTTCAGCTGCCTGATTCTTTACGAATCATTTCTTATTTAATTCAGCTTGGTTGCATGTTAAGTTGTTTCTTCATAGTTGTTTGCTCACTACACATGTGCAAGCTTTAAATGTAGGGCTTTATATTGACTCCAGGATAATAGCATCCTAAAGAAACAGCAAGGCTTTTATACTTAAAATGAGCTCTATTTTCTGAGGTGGAGTGGCCTTGGAGTAAGAATAATAAAGTAAGGTGATGTGGGGCACAAACTCACCCACATGGAGGGACAATGATTGCTTTACTTCATGATTGTTATTACATGAAACATAAATACAAATATATGAGTTTAGGTTTCATGTGTACTCAATTCATTTCTTGAAATTGAGGCCAAATATTCTTCAAGATATTATACAAGAACCTCTCTATGTATGTGTACATATGAATTTTGGTTCTCATCCTGTGCTATTCCTTGCTGGAATTGACTCCAGCTCCCAAATGACCATGGTGAGAATAAAGTGCGTATTTGAAAATGAATGAATGCATGCATGAATGAATGAACTTGAATATCAGTCTTGAACAGTTATGCTTTCAAATACTATTTATTGAGAGAAAGACAGTACAGCAAAGTCAAAATTATAGCCACAAACCTAGTGATGCGACTACAGAATGATAATGAATAAATTTATAAGCTACACTATACTTTCAAGGTACAACCAGCGATTAAAACTGAGTTTAAGACTTTCAATTGTGCAGCAGATTCATACTCTGCTGTAACCCAACTTATACAACTGGGGACAAAATGTAAGTACTGATTCTATATAACTGTAAAGGTGACTGGACTCCTACACTGCCCTCTGGATGTAGACATCAAAGTAAGATGCCAGTTGCCCACTCACACAAATCTAAAAAATACTAATGTACTTTTGCAGTGACCAGGACCAAATTCCCTTATTCCCAATTTCAATTCTAAGCCATCTCTCCCTGAGATTCCAGTAGATGTTTTAGACTAATTAAGCATAATTATGAGGTAAGTGACAACATGAGTCTGCACCACTACTGACTGGGTGTCTCAGCTCACACACACACAAAAAACATGCAATTTACAATACAACTTGTGCACTACTTCCCTTGTAAAGAGAAATGTTAAAGGCAAACTTGACAACATTTCGTGAAGATAGGGAGCTGTGCGTAACCCATAGCACTCAATAAGCAGCCCAGCATAAACAATCAGAAGTTGAATGCAAAGATATAGGTTCATAGGTTCATAGGTAGGTACTAGGCTATTGGCCCAAGGGCCTAAGTAAGCCTAGCCAACAAGGTTCCGTAGCTTACGCCACCCAAGAAAGTTATTTTCCTGTGCTCCTGTTGAGTAGAGCCACAGAAGTGATCCCCGGGGTGTATTTCCTATTTCTCATCCACTCATCAAGATTTTTCTTGAAGAGTGCTAATGAGGAACTCTGCTTGACATAGATGGGTAGCTTGTTCCAAAGTATGGGAAGTCTCTGGGATGGGAATCTATCCCTCCAGCATGTCCTGTTTCTTGTGGTGACAAGGTTTAGGTCCCCAAAGAATGTAGCTTGGAGGGATTGGAATTTCCTTAAGTGCGGCATGTCCAACAGCTCTGGGTTTGACATAACTTTATATGTTAGACAGAGATCACTTCGGAGTAGGCGATATGCTACAGAGTAAAGCTGGAGTTTTTTGAGACAGTCAGTGTAGGGCATCTGTTTGAGGCCAGTAATCCTCTTTGTGAGGTACTTCTGTGACCTTTCCAGCTGCTGCAGATGTCTTGTGAGGTACATTCCAAAAGGTGCATTGTACTCTATAATGGGTCTAATGAGTGTCGAGTAGAGGGGAACAATGAACTCTTTTTTCCTGGATGAGAACCTTTTTCTGATGAGGTGTGCCACGTAGAAGGATTTCCTGACTACTGTGGTGATGTGATTGTCAAAGGAGAGACTACTGTCCACCTAGGTCCCAAGGTCTCTTATCACACATACAGTGTTAAGTAGACTGACGCCTATGTGGTAGTTCATGGGTACAGAGTTTTTACCAAAGGAGGTGGCAATGCACTTTTTGGCATTGAGCTTGAGGCCATGGCTATGACACCAGGCTTCTGTCTCAGTGAGGCCCTTCTATAGGATGTCCACATCATTTGGGGACTCAACTATGGCTCCTAGTTTGCAGTCATCTATGAACTTTGTTAGCCAAAGGCCTTTTGTGTTAGCCTGTACTTCAGAGAAGTAGATACCAAACAGGAGAGGTCTCAGGACTGAACTTTGTGGTACTCCACTTGTCACTGGTTTGAAGTCAGATTTGGAGTCTGCAACTTTTACAGTGTTGGTTCTGTCAGTGAGCCAGTTGGCAACCCATCTTGTGATGTAAGGATTTATACCTAGTTTAGTGAGTTCATCTATAATTCCAGAATGGGGGATGGTGTTGAAAGCCTTGGCGAGGTCAAGATAGGCTGCGTGAACCACCTTACCCTCATCTACAGCTTTGGTGACTGACTCAAAGAAGTCGATCAGGTTCAGGAGGCATGAGCTGCCTTTCACAAACCTGAACTGGATGGGGTCCAGAGTTTGGAGTTTACCAATGTCTTTGTTTATGAGTTCCATGATAATACATTACATGGCCTTACAGACCAGGCTTGTTAGGCTAATAGGGTGATAGTTCCCAGGATCAGTGGTGGCTCCCCCTTTGTGGAGTGGGATAACTGTTGCTGTGCGCCATTCAGTGGGCACAAAGCCTGATGTGAGGCTTTGATTGAACACGGTGCTTAGGTGGGGAGCCAGTTTGTTCTGAAGTTCGTGTAAAATACAGCCTGGGATGTTGTCCGGTCCCATGGATGCTGTGTTTTTGGCTCATAACTGCATAGTTGTGATTACAGGGACTCTGCATTCTTCCTGTATAGTTATGGGCCCTTTAGGAGGTGAGAGGGGGGTAAAGTTAGCACTGAACCTATCTGCCAGGATGTTGGCAATATCAGTTGGTTTTGTAATTTTCATGTTGCTGTACTGTAACTCAGACCAGATCTGGGTGTTGCCATTGAGATTCCTGACATAGCTATAGCATCAGTGGTGATTTTGTTTTCGTAGCTAGCTTTGGAGGATCTTATAAGGGATCTTAGCTTCTTACTGAGGCTGACCAGGGAGGTCCTCCACTCATTGGATTTTACTCTCTTTTGCAATAGTTTCTTCTTTCTGTTGTAGAGTTTGCTTATGGCAGGGGACCACCAGATTGGCTTCCTTTTTTTGGAGGATAGCATCTTGGTTCTGTTTGGGATAGCATGATCCATGCACTCGTGTAAGTGCTTTTAGAGTGCATTTGTGTAGGATTCAGCAGTCGTAACTGTATTGTCCATCTGCTTGGGTGTCATGAAGTTCACCACTTCTGTCTTAAGAAGCATGAAGTTGGCTTTGGAGACATTTTTTACCGTGGTTTCCTTAATTGGGGTGGGGATGGGATGTGGATATCTAGGGTGATTAGCTTATGGTTGGATCTGACCAATGAGGAGTTGACTTCAGGTGTGGAACACTGGTCATTCATGCTGGTAATGACTAGGTCTAGGATATTGTTGCCCTTGGTGGGGGTGTGGATAAGTTGATCCAAGGCGTTGGAATTTATGAATTCCAGAAAGTGCTGAGCAAAGGAGTTGGTACATGAGTAGTTTTCCCAATTAATGGTGGGGTGTTTTAAATCACCCATTATTAGGGTGTTTGGTTGAACCCTAATATTTTCCAGTATATCAAGAAAAGAGGAGTGGGAGTCCTGGAGCATGGTGGGGGATCTGTAGCAAGTTACAATTTGGATTGCGGTCTTGCCCAGAGCTAGTTGCACTTGGATAATTTTGGATGCATTATGCTGAGCAACTAGCCTGGAAGTGTGGATATCCTTAATGAATATGGACACGCCTCTGCCTTTGGTGTTCCGGTCCAGGTTAGATGGGCAAAAAGTGAGGTATGAGTTATAGCCTGGTAATGCAGGGGTGCTCTCTGGAGCCTTGAATCAGGTCTCAGTCACTGCACAGATATTGATGTTCTCCATTTTAAGGAGCGCCTCGAGTGAGTGCATTTTGAGATTTAGACTTCTAGCATTGAGTAGCATTACCCTCAGTTTTTGCTTACCTGTTCCTGTTACAGTGGTGAATTTGTCATTTGAACCTTGCCTAAAAAAGGCACTATAGTGGTGGCAAGAGCCTTAGCCAGTATCCGGAATCCCAGGGGTGAGAGGTGCAGCCCATCTCTGGCAAAGCAACGTGGTCTGTCGACCATGTCATCCCAGGCAGACAGATACTGAATCCCCTTAGAATGACACCAGAAGCTTAGCCAATTGTTGAAGTCAATCATTTTGTTGTTGTACTGCGGTATCATTCTGGGCGATGGCAGGATGCTACTCAGGGCTAGGGTCCTACCAGATTCTAAATATTTGCAGTCAGTATGCTTTTACCATATTGATTTTAGGGGCATGTAAGTGGTGAGCACAACCAAAACAAACATGTAAAGATATTCCTGTTTCAACCACTTTGTTTTTCTGTGAATGTTAAGGAAGTCAGTAACTGATGTGTTTAAAGTTATTTAAAGGAGAGATGTATTAGAAAGACTGCAAACACAACTAAAAAGTATATTTTTCTTGAAGGCACTAAATTAAGATGAATGAAGAGCTGAATTCATGGAAGGTATATAGCACTAATACTTTGTACTGCAGGCCCACAGCTAGCTAGCACATGCAGTTAGTATGTCAAACCTTGACAAAGAATGATGATCACCACTGTTTAAAACTATGATGAGGGAGGGCTACACTCTGAAACCAGTTTCAGATCCCCACCTATACCACGAGTTCAATGTGACTTTGGGTTCCAGTGTTTCCTTTTACATACACTATCATAAATTCAGAGCAACAGATTCAGAATTTATGTGACAAAATGTACAGTGATTATGCTGACTTTATGTAAAAATAGTGTTGAATACAAATAAGGATCACTTTCGTACAGTATGGCAAGTCTTATTTTCAGATTACCTTTCAGAATCAGTGTGGTCACTTTTCAGATGAACTTCACATCACCCACCTAGCAGTGGCACACCTGTGCACCCAGGGGAAAGCCCATAGCTAAAGTAGTCCATGTGCAGCCTTAATATTAACAAAGCTTAGTTTTGAATCTTCACGTATTTACTTACAGGAGTCTGTTGTAGGTGCAAATTTCTCAAATAACTAACTATATTTCATGGTTGAAAAATAACTACACCTGCATTCTGCGAGCCTACAGTAAGTCTCTTTGTAGTCCTTCATTTTAGGTTCTTTTGAGCTTTTTTCATTATTTCTCAAGTTTTTCTTTCCAACCAGCTGTATATCTGGAGCTGCTACAGAACAAGAAACCACTAGAGTTTTAGAGCTGCAAAGAAACAGCAGCGCAAACCATGCATGGTATATCTACAGCTGGCAGAAGGGAAATTCCTCAGTCTTCAATAACCCAAAGCCCAGACACCGAGGATCACAATGCTGATCACCATTTTCCATATTAAATTGATGCCTGTGCAATTTGTTTTTTAGGAGATATCTCCCTTCTTTGAGTTGGTGTGACCATGGAGTTGGTATATATAGTTTCAGGGGGATTGCTCATATATCAGTAAGCTGCAGGGGGATGGGGGCTACGACCTGCAAAAACACTTGTAGTTAACTTTTTCACATTTCTGCCTTTTAGGCATTTGTCTTTGGCATTTCTTCTAATTGTTGTTTTGTCATTCAGTGTTCCATAGTGGAATCATAGCCTCAGAAAATGTATTTTTCTTCTTTTCATCAGCTAAAGGAACCCCTGAGCATATTAAACACCATATGCTATCAGCAATGGCCTCACAGAATAGGGGTAAAAAGTAACACCCTACAATGTCAAATCAAACCTTGTCAGTATATTCTGACCTAGTGCAACAGGTGCTCACTAAAGTGCATTGCTTCCTCAGTTAACAAGTCTTCTAATAGCATAAATATTTTTTTTTATTTATTTTATTTATCATTTGTTGACCGGGAATGTCCGACTAGATTCCACAGAGCCTGTTTTCAGCAGAGGCCCGGGGAGAAATGCTCCAGATAGGTCCCAAATTTTCTGCTATAATGTATCAGTGTTGTGATACCTTTGTCACTACCATGGCAGTTGTAAAAAATATTAAACTTTGCTGAACTCTTGAAACAGATACACATTTTTGTCTTCATAACCATATACACTAAATTAAAACATTTTCAGCATCTACCAGAAGCATCAAACAACCAAAAATAAATCCTTGTCAAATAGTTTGTACCATTTTACAGATCTGATTATAAACTGTATTTTCAGTCGAGTTCTTCTAAGGCCCCTTTTCTGAAATACTTCATTTCCCATATATCTTAATTCAGACTAGAACTGATGCTAAAATTCCCTTTATTTTATCTGATGTTATGCAGAAATTCATCTGAAACTAAGTAATTTGCAGGGCTTTTGGAGCATAATCAGAGTCTGTGCAGAAGAGTAGCCCAGGTTCTATGCATCATATACATTACAGAAAATGTCCTCCAGTTCCTGGAATGAGCGAGGAAATAAAAGACAATGTTTTGCTTTTGAGCCCTACTGCTACTTGATTTATTAAACAGTGCCAGAGCTACTCCCAAATACATACTGCTTTGTATTGTTTATTGACTTTCAGAATAATCTTCAAGTGAAAGCCGGTTAGAATAAAGAAATCAGTATGGGGATAAGGGTGAGCTAAGAGATTCTGTCTATGTCAGTGACCAATTTCATGAAAAACAGTCTCAAATACAGTTTATATGTAGTCGTTTGAGCTCTTTAAACTGACAGCAAAAAGTGATAAACAGTTTGTGTAATACAGAGAAATGTCATTATTGTTTTATGTTAAGCTGAAATATTAATTGTCTATGGTTCCATGACAGACATTCAATATGTCCATGATTAGAATAGGTAATTTACATGTATGCACTGAAATTTGAAACTCATTAAAAGCAAAGTTAAATCATTTTTACGTGGTGATTTCACCTTCCCTTTTCCATACAATGTTCTGGGCATAGTAACCCACAGCCCTACTGCTTATATGTATTAACGCTGCGATTTCTGTACCTTGGAGTAAAAGAAATAATTCAAGATTCCCCAATCTCCATATTTTAATACAATTTACATTTAACACATATCTGTGAATATACTTTATAGTGTCCATCACAAAAGTATCTTACTTAAGCCTAGCAGCAATTTCATACTGCTGGTTTTCATGGAGTTAAAAGTTGTGCAGAAGTCACTCATCAGCTGTCGACAAGTGTCCATTATTTCAACATGCTAGATATAGCACAAAATCATAAATTATGACATGTTCTAATTACACTGAATAACTCTTCAAAATGCATGATTTTTAAATACCTAATATATAGTAATGATCTTGAAACCTCTGTATCAGTGCACATGTACTTTATTTGCAATAAATGTAAGGTACGCTTGTAAGTAAAAACATTACCAAGATTAGATTTCACTGATAAAATGCTCTGTGTAGGAAGAGCAAAGTAATGCTTATGCTGGTGAAATCACTTTGAGCTTTTAACACAGTTCTTTTGGATGGTGGCAGTGGCAAATGGTCATTGGTCATTTGGGACATCACTTAGCACCTCTAAGCACTGAACTACCTTCAGAACCAGTGTCCTCTACACTTTGCAGATTTCTCTAAATGTAGTTCCTTCTCAGTATAGACCCTGCAACAACCACATTTCGCTTCTACATTGCTGTAACATCAGTGACCAAACAACAGCTTTGGCCAAATCAGTAATCTACTCTTGCCTTCTTTATAGCTTTTATATTTAGTGTAACATCCATGTTAACTACTTACAGCTTTATTTATATTTCTCAGATTTTATCCATTAGATGGTATGCAGCATTTATATTCCTGGTTCATCTATTTTTTACAGCAGCTGTAGAAACTTATGTTATTATCTGTTTCAAATGCTACTCTTTGTTTTTCTATTTGTACCCTTGACCTAGGTCACAGCTGAAAACTAGCCCACTTTCTCAGTCAATATATAAAAGAATAGTTTGTGAGACTGAGGATTTGAACGGTGCTCACACCATTATGCACTTCTATACTGTTCTGTATGTGAAACAACACTTGTGTTGAAAGCAGTGTACTTTTTATGTTTATAGTTTATAGTTTTGTGTGTCTGTGGGGGTCCCCTTCAAAATCCTGAAAGCTCAAAATCCTGAATCTCAAAATCCCGAACTCAAAATCCTGAAAGCTCAAAATCCTGAAAACTCATAATCCTGAATCTCATAATACTGAAAAACATACAGGACACCAACACTGATGTGTGATTGTGCGGACATTCGGGTTAGGGAGCAGGTCAGGTAAGTGTGCGATTGTGATGGATGTTAGGGTTAGGGGCGGGTTAAGTGAGTTAGGGTTAGGGTGCGGGTGAGGTGATTGTGCGATAGTGACAGAATTTGGGGTTAGGGGCGGGTTAAGTGAGTTAGGGTTAGGGCACAGGTGAGGTGAGTGTGCGATGGATGTTAGGGTTAGGGGCGGGTTAAGTGAGTTAGGGTTAGGGTGCGGGTGAGGTGATTGTGCGATAGTGACAGAATTTGGGGTTAGGGGCGGGTTAAGTGAGTTAGGGTTAGGGCACAGGTGAGGTGAGTGTGCGATAGTGACGGACCTTAGGGTTAGGGTCTGGGTTAGGGTAAGTGGATAGATAGTAGTGTATGTGCAGTGTAGTGTAGCTGCAATACAGTCTGTGTTGGTGTCCTGTACGTTTTTCAGTATTATGAGATTCAGGATTATGAGTTTTCAGGATTTTGAGCTTTCAGGATTTTGAGTCTGGGATTTTGAGATTCAGGATTTTGAGCTTTCAGGATTTTGAATAGGACCCGTCTGTGGACACTACAGACCATTCAACCACGTTTTTCCAAGTTTCCTCTGTACTGTACAACTATGGAGGATGATAAAATAAGAGGCCATGGTGACTGACCTCACTTCTCCCATGACCAGTAAGTTATTTTTTAAATGTTAAAATTTAATGAAATGGTCCACCCCTCTACTGGGGCTCACTGTAATGTACCATATGCAGTTTTTATGCTGTACTTGCACAGTTAGCACAAAAAATGGAAAACAACACTCCATAACAGTATCGTAATAATGCTTTTGGTGAACTTGTAGGGTTTTAAACAGTCACATAATTAAAACATGATTCTGAATGTATATGTACTAATTTTATGGAATCAGAGCACTTCCTTTAATTTAAATAAAGGAAATTTTACAGAAGGAATGTATAAAAAGTGATTTGTATGCTAAGGTCTGAAGAGTATAATACTGGTAAATCTAAATGCTTCAGCTAAACACACACACACATACACACAAATACACACACACACACACACACACACACACACACACACACACACACACACACACACACACACATACAGACACACACACACACACACACACACACACACACACATATACACACACACACACACACACACACACACACACACACACACACACACACACACACACACACACACACACACACACACACACACACACACACACACACACACACACACACACACACACACACACACACACACACACACACACACACACACACACACACACACACACACACACACACACACACACACACACATACACACACACTCACACACACACACACACACACACAAGAGCCACATTCACATATACTCACACACTCATACATATTGTGATACAGGTAACTATGGTCGCATAACCAGCCCAGTGTTAACCAACTAGCATTAAAACTGACATATAGTCCATGATTTGCAGCAGAAGTTTGTTCAATTTTATGGTGTCATTTAGACAGTATCAGTAATGTGTGCAGTGGTAAGAAATGATGGACAGAAACGTTTTTGCTACTACTTCAAGGGAAATGTGTTTTTTCACTCAGGTGTAAATGTAAGCTATGATGGGAATAAGTTTTCCACATCTGCCCAAGTCTGACAAAATGCAATTTTCAAATGCTATGAGAAAATATTAAGTAGACCGAATGCTGCAGCCATTTTACCTGCAAAACAATCTCTATTTATTTCAAGGAGAACAGTACTGGACGTTTTTGTTCATGTATATGAAGACTGGCATAGTGCTGGATGTCCAGATATGGTTAATACAGGATAACACACATCTAGGCCCATTTAGGAACTTTAATATTTTTGATTACAAACTGGAGAGACTGTTGTGTCTTTTGAGCACCATCACTCCTGTTGGGGATTACTATGGGTGCTGTTTCCCCCTGTGACATTCTAGTGTTCTAATTTATGAATGATTTAAAACCAATATAGTTCATTTTTAGAGACTTCCATTTGATACTGCAGCTATTTCGTCTGTGTTACAAAAGTTATGAAAGTTAATATGTTCATCTTCAAGGACAAAGCCAAAAAGAGTGAAATTTCAGCGTTATCTTCTGCATGCATTTTTTTCTATGTTCAGTTATTTTTTATTTTCAGTTTTTGAGATTATTAATACAGCTGAAGGTAATAACAAAATACACCAACTTTTATAATGCTGTGTTGCTCTACATCATGCTGGCATAGCACCAAATTAAAATACCTGCATTAGAGGGTAAAAATCATTTGCCTTCTCCTAGCAGTTCGTAAATTGGGATGGACCTGATAGGAAATGCAGGTCTGGTAGTAATATGCTTGCCCTGTATAAATAAATAAATGCATGTCACTCTGCATTAAGTATGTGCTCAGTTTACTAAAGTAGTTAAGTGAAGAAAAAGTAAATTACATTGTCTTGATAATGATTCCTTGTAAAAATTTAGCAAACATTTTGAAGCTAAGAAATCACAGACTTTATGCCCAACAGTTGAAGTATGTTTTTTGCATTGTTTATTTTGTGCATGGAGTACAGAGAAAAGGAGCACTTTCAGTTTGAGACCTAAGATTGTACATTGTTGTCTTATAGTGAATTATCTATGCATGTATGAAGTGTATTTTGATTTAGTAGCTTGAATAAGACTGATATATGATAAAAGAACTGCACATTGCTGGATAGGAAACCAAATGGCTGTTTAAACGACTGAGCAGTGATGTTCGGCTCTAGGGATGAGACAGATGAATCAACATATCTTGTTGGTGGACTGTAGTGAGATGAGGTTCTTCTTTGGAGGCTGATGCAATTATAGGGAGAATATACTCTAGCTGGGCCATGAGAATTCCTTTATCAATATCTTGTCTGCTTAATGGGTGTAAAAAAGGAAGAACTTGTCTAAGTCCAGAAAAAAGTGTTTGCACTTGGTTTCTGAAGATATTGATATGCTGTGGGAAGTTTAACCAAGGGTCAAGGTATTTGAATCAACTGGTTTCTTGAGGTCTTTGGTGATGATAAATCAATATATGATGATAAGGTATCAATCCTACCTATCAATCCCCCCTTATCATCTTACTCTGCTCCTTCCATTAATCTCTGTTTTGTATAACTGCATCCCTCCACACTCCTCCCACCACACACTCTCACCCATCCTTCTAAATCCCAAATATACCACTACTTTGTCTTCTATCACTAGCATTTCTCACTATACTCACACTCTTGTCCAACTATCACAAGTCTCTCTCCCACGCATAATACACAATACTTAAACCATGATACCACAACACATTTCTCTAGTATCTCCTCCAACCTATTTGACAGTAATTATATTAGCACCCTGAAATACAAGTAGGCAGGATAGGATAACAGGATCATAGGATCATAAGATGTTACTAGGCTATTGGCCCTGAGGCCCTTATAAGCTTGGCCAAGTATTTAGCCCATGTTTAGACATGTCAGCCCCCGATGCGCCTGCATCATATGGTCCAACATTATAGGTTTATAGGTTCATAGGTTCATACTAGGCTATCTGCCCTGGGGCAATTATAAGCCTAGCCCGATTCTGTATGGCTTACGCCACCCCTTGATTTGAGTATACTGTGCCCTTTTTAAGGTTTAGTTTACTGTGCCTCTGTCTAATAGTGACACGGGAGTAATCCCTGGGACAAACCTACGATCCCCCATCCACTTATCGAGATTCTTCTTGAAGAGATTCAGTGAGGTGCTCTGCCTCACATGAACTGGAATTCTATTCCAGAGTGAAGGGAGCCTCTGGGTTATGAACCTGTCCCTCCAGCAAGTTCTATTTATTTCTGTGCTGAGGTTCAAGTCCCTCGAGCATGTGGCTCTAAGGGATTTAGATTTACTGAGGTGGATCATGTCCATTAATTCTGGATTTGACATAGCTTTATATGTCAGGCATAGATCGCCTCGAAGTAGGCGGTATGCAACTGAGTAGAGCTGGAGTTTTTTTAACCGAGCAGTATATGGCATCTGTTTGAGACCATTGATCCTCTTGGTGAGATACTTTTGGGGTCTTTCTAATTGCTGCAGGTGTCGGGTAAGGTACATCCCAAAAGGGGCATTGTATTCTATGATGGGCCTGATGAGGGATGAATAAAGGGGCATGATTACCTCTCTTGATCTAGATGTGAAACCCTTCGTGATGAGGTGGGCTATGTAGAAGGTCTTTATAACCACTTTGGCAATGTGGTTTTCAAAGGAGAGATTGCTATCAACTTGGGTCCCCAGGTCCCTAATAACTTTCTCTGTACTTAATGGGTTTCTGCCTATGTGGTAATTTGTGGGCACATTGTTTTTGCCAAAGGGTATGACTATACATTTTTTGGCATTTAGCTTTAAACCATGGTGCTGGCACCAGTTATCTGTCTCTGTGAGACCTTTTTGAAGGATGTTTATGTCAGCTGGAGAGTTGATTATGGCGCCCAGTTTGCAGTCGTCTGCGAACTTGGTGAGCCATAGTCCTCCCACGTTTGCCTGTACCTCGGAAAAGTATATACCGAACAACAGTGGTCCCAGGACAGAACCCTGTGGGACGCCACTTGTGACCGGTTTCGAGTCTGATATGGCTCCAGCAACTCTCACTCTGTGGGTTCTGTCTTTGAGCCAGTTTGTGACCCATCTTGTGACATAGGGGTTTATATTTAAGCTGGATAGCTTATCTATGATGCCCAAGTGGGGTATTGTGTCAAATGCCTTTGCAAGGTCCAGATAGGCTGTGTGGACTACCTTCCCTTCATCTATGGCTTTGGTGACTGTTTCAAAGAAGTCAACCAGGTTCAAAAGGCAGGATCTGCCCTTGACAAAGCCGAACTGGGTAGGATCTAGTGTCTGTAGGTCCCCAATGTCTTTGTTTATGAGCTCCATGATGATCCTCTCCATAGCCTTGCAGACTAAGCTAGTCAGGCTTATGGGGCAATAGTTTCCAGGGTCCGTAGAGGCTCCATCTTTGTGGAGTGGGACCACTGTTGCTGTACGCCATTCTGTGGGCACATATCCTGTAGTGAGGCTGAGATTGTATAGCTGTTTTATTTGAGGGATTAGTTCCTCTTGTAGTTCATGTAGGACACAACCTGGGATGCCATCTGGTCCCATGGAAGCAGTGTTTTTTGATTTGAAGAGGGCAGCCTTCACCTGGGCATCTGAGATGTTTGGGAGGCAGCCCTCTGCCGGGATAGATACTTGCTCTTTTGGGGGGGGGGGGTGGAGAAGTTTGCACTGAACCTGTCTGCCAGGATATTGGCGATGTCTGTGGGTTCAGTGTATTTTTTGTTGTTTAGAATCAACTCAGAACAAGTCTGGGAGTTGCATCCCAGGTTTCTAACATAACTGAAAAAAGCCTTATGATTGTCTTTTGTGTCCTGTGCAATTTTTCTCTCAAAGCTGGCCTTGGAGGATTTTATGAGGGATCGCAATGTTTTGCTAGTACTGATCAGAGATGCCTTCCCTATTAGGGATTTTGCTCTGTCATGTAGTAGCTTCCTCCTTCTGTTGTACAGTTTATTTATGGCAGGGGTCCACCAGACTGGACGCCTGCCTTTGGATGATTGGGTCTTGGTTTTGTTTGGGATCGCATGATCCATGCATTCCTGGAGATGTCCGTAGAATGCATTTATATAGGATTCTGCAGTTTGGGCTGTAGTTTCCACTGGCCCTGGGGCCTTGAAGGATTCCACTTCGGTTTTGAGAAGTGAGAAATTTGCTTTTGAGAAGTTTTTCACTGTGGTTTTCTGGGCTGGGGGTGGGGTCGGGATGTGGACATCCAGTGAAATTAATTTATGGTCTGATCTTACCAATGAGGGATATACTTCTGGTGTGGAGCATAGAGTCCCCATGTTGGTAATGATCAGGTCTAGTATGTTGTCCCTCTTGTGGGAGTGGTGACTAGTTGTTCCATAGCATTTGAGTTTATAATTTCCAGGAATCTTTGGGCTAAGGTGCTGGGGCTTGAGTAGTGCTTCCAGTCAATGTTTGGGGAGTTGAAGTCGCCCAATATAATGGTGTTCGGAGAGATCTTCATGTT
Organism: Protopterus annectens; assembly: GCF_019279795.1. Taxonomy (NCBI): domain Eukaryota; kingdom Metazoa; phylum Chordata; order Ceratodontiformes; family Protopteridae; genus Protopterus; species Protopterus annectens. The sequence goes on along the minus strand of NC_056732.1, from coordinate 1,025,883,126 downwards.
CTCCAATGTTTTCAGGAAAGCCGAATGGGATTCCTGACTTTGAGAGGGTGGTCTGTAGGATGCTATAAACTGAAAAGCAGTCTTACCCACTGTTAGTTGCACATGGATGGTCTCCGATACTTTGTGCAATGCCACTAACCTGGAGGTGTGGATATCCTTAATAAATATGGAAACTCCCCCTCCTTTTGTGGTTCGGTCCGGGTTTTGGGGCCGAAAAGCATGATATGAGGTATAGCCTGGTAGTGCTGGGGTGCTCTCTGGAGCCTTGAACCAGGTTTCTGTCTCTGCACAGATATCGATGTTCTCCATACTGAGGAGAGCTTCGAGTGCGTGCATCTTGAGGTTAAGACTTCTGGTGTTTAGCAGCATTACCCTTAGTTTCTTGTTCCTTGTGCTGTCTATGCGGGTGGGTTTGACTTTTGAGCCTTGCCTAAAAAGGCAGTATGGGGTGGCAAGAGCCTTTGCCAATATCCAAAGCCCAGTGGTGACAGGTGCAAGCCGTCCCTAGCGAAGCAACGTGGCTTGTCGAGCATGTCATCCCAGGCTGACAGACACTGGATCCCTTTGAATGACACCAAAATTTTAGCCAATTGTTAAAATCGATCATTTTGTCTTTGTACTGTGGCATCATTCTAGGTGAGGGTAAGATGCTGCTCAAGGTCAGGGTCATACCAGCCTGGGCTACATGATCAGAGAGCTCCTCTATGTCTCTTTTCATGTAGTCCAGGGAGGTACGTCTCAGGTCATTCACACCAGCATGTTCAATGACTGAGTCATATTTGTATTTGCTTTGGAGTGACCTGAGTGCTTGCGTTATGTGTCGGATCCTAGCACCCGACAGGCAGCTCACTGTGACCTTCTCTTTATTCAGCCTGGTGAGCGGGACATCAATGTGTCTGACAATAGAGTCACCTATAACAAGAGTATCAGGTGTGTTATTCAGCCTTAAGGGCTGTGGCTGCTTGGCACACTGACTTTGTGGGTTATACAAAGAACTGGAACCCTTTCAATAGTCACATTGTTAACTGGACAGTAATACTGGGAGGGGATATACATACCAATCGAAGATCCACTCATCTAAACCCAGACCCCAATAAACCACTCCCCATACATCCTTATCCAAACTCATATATAAACTCAAGTCCAAGTAGAAGTTGCTCTTCAATAGTCACATTGTTAACTGGACAGTAATACTGGGAGGGGATATACATACCAATCGAAGATCCACTCATCTAAACCCAGACCCCAATAAACCACTCCCCATCCATCCTGAAACAGCAGTAGGCTACCTCTTCAACCAATAGAACCAAACAAGCCCCTGCATGAACGGCATGTGCTCGGCCAAACCCCAAAGTCAAATCCAAAGAATTTATTTGGTGGTTCAACATTGGGCTGTTACCCATGTGGTCATTGTACCTATTGCCCTAGGGTGTTGAAATGTCAGACCTTTTCTTCACATAATTGTCCACAAGTTTACAATGTTTTATGCTTTGCTAATTGTAGTACTTCTTAGGTGATCTATTTGGCCCAGTGCAATAGTCGAGCATTTTATGTTGGACAAACTTCCCTTCCTTTTAAGGTTAGGATTGGGGAGCATCTTAGTGATATTAAGAATAAAAAGGGTTCCAGTTCTTTGTATAAACACATTTCTATACACCCTACGGACAATTTTTGTTTTATGGTTATTGATCACATTAAGGCTAGACATAAACAATCTCATGTTCTACATGAAATGCTTACTAACAAAGAAAAAATGTGGATTATTAAATTGGGGGCCCTTTTTCCTCCAGGTTTGAACGAGCACTTTTGAAGCATTTACATTTGTATTTTTTATACATTATATTTTTTATATATCACTATTTTTGTCAATACATAGTATTGTACATTTTTTGGATAGTAAATTGTGCATTATTATTATATGCACTAGGGGGTGCTCCTTGCATTCTGTATGAAGTTCTTTATAAGTAAGAAGACATCATGTTGGTGTGTTTTTTTTGCATCATGTTTGGTTGCTGAGGAAGGCTTTTCCGAATCCGGTACAACCATGTTGGTGTACGGTTACACTTTTTGCTGTTTCATTTTGAAATAAACAAGTAATGCCTATGCCCCAGAAGTCAGGTGCTGGCCTCTTTTTTTGGATTTTACCTCTTCAACCACCAAGGATGTAACATACTGCATAGTGACCTAAGAATTCTCTGTAACAAAATCACAGGTCATGCCTGTATAGCCCACTACTCTCCTGATATTTTCATAGCCACAGAAACCTGGTTAAAGTCAATTAGCAAACATACAGAAATGCTCCCACAAGGTTATAATAAAACCAACACAAAGCAGGTGGAGTTGGTGTTTTCTACAAAAATGTTTTAGATCTCTTCACTTTCCATGATACTATACCCTCTTTAAACAATGTTAAACTTCTCATCACACCCCTCAAACTGAACACTCACAAATCTCTAACCATCTTAGTTCTAAACATACTACATGGTGACAACATTCTCATCCCGGAAGAGACCCTCTACTGGATCTCAGCTAACATAAGACTGGAAACCATCTTGTTAACATAGACTGAAAAATGATAATCCTAGAAAACCCAACAAATTCAATTCAGTTATACGGCTTCTCCTGATTGATTAAGACTCTAACTAGAATTAACAATGCCACATCAAAATAATCAGTCCTAGACTGAATTCTAACATCCCCCCAAACAATGTTGCCACAAGTAGTACCCTACCTGATAGCCTAAGCAACCACCAGCTTAGCTACATAATCAGACACCCCAAACAGATCCACAAAGTTCATTAGTATAACACAGTCAGAAACCTCACTGACTTCAGTAAAGAAACCTTTACTTCTAGTCTATTCCAGATCAACTGTGCTCCACTTAGAACTCATCCTTCTACTCTTGATGAAGCACTAGACATGTTTAATGCAATATTTCTTAATATTGTGTCATGGCAATAATCATTAAGAACCAAAAGGGATAATTAAAAAGTAAAGCAACTCTTCCAACTTAGAGATAAAGCCTGAAAGTCATGGCTACAAACCAAGTCTCAGACTCTAGACAACAATATACAGTTAAGGAACAATAGCAAACAATGCATAAAACAGAACAAAAAACTTACTATAGCAACACCAAAATGTCATCATTAACCAATCCAAGAAACATTGGGAAATCAATAAATACATCACTCAGTCCTGAAAAATCTACCCAGCCCAGCTCATCCCCAGCCAATAACTCCAAAAGCATTATTTCACAGTTTAACTCACATTTTATAAATATGGTAGCTTCCCTCCTCACAAAACAAAGCTACTATAAATCTAGCTATCCCACTCCAACCATTGAAGCCACATCAAACCACACTCACTTCAGAGCCAACACCTATAACTAAAAAATGCCTACATACCCTTAAGACAACAGCCACTGCCCCTGGCAAACTTCCATCTGAATGCTTCAAACTCACTGCAGATAGCCTTGAATATCTTGTTTTTATTCTAATAAACTGCTCTATCTGAGAAAAATATGTCCACACCTTATGAAAAAAATCCTATATCTATATAATCCCCTTCCATAAAGGCTGCTCATTAACTCTGCTCACAAACTATAGACCAATTGTCATTCTCTCACCCTTATCCAAAATCTTGGAAAGCTGTATTCACTCTCAACTTACCACATATATTATTTCTCATAACCTCCTCTCTCCCTCACAGCATGGTTTTAGACCCAATCACAGTACAACAACTGCCCTTCTACGGTTCACAGATATAAGCACATCAACTTCTATGATCTTTCACCCAAACTAAGTTCTTCATTAAGAGATGGTGACATACACCCTAATCCAGGCCCTGCAACCCTCACTACTCCCATTAATTCCCAACAGACAAAATCCAAGACTTCTCTACAGAACCCTAATTCAAAATCACTCTCTATAGCTCATCTCAATATCCGCAGCATTTGTAACAAAATCCCAAACCTCCACGCCCTACTAGAAATCCATAAATATGACATCCTCTGCCTTTCTGAAACCTGGCTTAAATCCACTATAAAAGACAATGAAATTATTCCTCCAGGCTATAACATCCTTAGACAAGACTGCACTAGGAAAAAAGGAGGCGGAGTAGCCATTATGTACAAAACTGGACTAGAAGTATGTAAAACAAGCTATACCCCTCCAAATTACACTAACATAGACATTATAATAGCCAAACTAACCCTTAATCCACATAAAACAATAAATATTATCTGCGCTTACCTTCCCCCAGGCAACAATCCTCCAGTATTAGAAAGCCTACTGAACTACTTCTCAACAACTCTCCCTCAAGAAACTATACTATTAGGCGACTTTAACATTGATTGGAACACATGTAAACAAACGTATCCATCTACCCACATCAACCTATATGGTTTCCATCAAACCATAAAATCTACAACTAGAACAAATATAACCAACAACAAAGAAACCATACTAGACTGGATCCTAATAAACAATCCCCACCAAATATACACTACAGGAACGCTACCAGATGACCTTAGTGACCACTCACTAACATACATAATTAGACACAAAACTAATCTAACCAAACCACCTCTCATCCGTTTTTGTCGTAACAAAAAAGTCTTCGATCCCCATCAGTTTCAAAATGAACTTAACCTAGTCAACTGGTCTCCTTTGCAAACCCTGCCATTAGAAGACGCTGTTAACCACTTTAACCATACCTTCCTTTCCATTCTTGATCAGCATGCCCCATGCTCTATACGCATGAAATCTAGAACTGCAAAATGGCTTTCAACAAACACTAAACAACTTATGATTAGTAGAAACAAAGCCTGGACTAAATGGCGAACAACAAGAAACTCACTTGACCACCTTAACTATAAACAAAAAAGAAACCTGACTAAACTAGCCATCCTCCAAGACAAAAAGGATTTTTACATCCAGCTACAAAATTCCTCCCAACACCAACCAAAGAAATTCTGGAATACAATAAACTCACTACTATCCCCTGGCAAAATAGAAACTCCTAGCCCAATAGGCTCCCACCCTGACTCACCCTTAAACACTGCTAATGCCTTTAATAACTTCTTCACCTCAACTATACTCAATCTAGCCAACCAGCAAAACCCTGACCCTTCTTTACTAGACACCTCTAACTGTACCCCACCACCATTTCATCTCAAACCTATACCCACGTCATATATACTATACCTGCTTCAAAAACTTAAACCTTCCACTCCCTCAGCCGACAAAATCCCAGCAGAATATCTCCAGCTAGGAGCTAAAGCAGTTGCATATCCAATCTCTTTACTAATTAACAGAACCATAAAAGAAAGTACCATACCTTCACTCTGAAAATCTCCCACATCATTCCACTCTTCAATGGTGGGGTTTCCTTGTAATACTCAAACTACCGCCCTATTGCGCTTCTTTCTCCCATTGCAAAAATAATGGAGAAATGTATACATAAACAATTACTCAATCACCTCCTTCAAAATAATCTGCTAGCTAACTGTCAACATGGATTTCGTCCCTACCATAGTACCACCACAGCCCTACTATCCTTTATTGAATCCATTAATCACAACCGAAACAACAATCTTCCTTCATCAGCCTTCTTTGTAGACCTATCTAAGGCTTTCGACATGGTGAACCATCAACTACTCCTGCACCGCCTTAAATCCATTTCTCTCGATAGTATTGCACTTAACTGGTTTACTTCCTACCTTCAGAATAGGAAGCAAGCAGTGCTTTGGAACAATAATCTTTCAGAACTCCTGCCATCCTCCCTAGGGGTTCCCCAGGGCTCCATCCTAGGACCCCTCTTATTTTCCATCTTTATCAATGACCTACACCTTGTCACCCCCCTATCTACTTGTATTCAATATGCTGACGATACTACCATCATTTGTTCTGCCTCCAACCAGGATGACTTACACCTCCTTACCCAAAAAACTTTTTCTACCATAGAGCAATGGTTCTCTAATCACTGTTTACTTCTAAACCCTAAAAAAACTAAATTGCTTCTCTTCAAACCTACACACCAATCCCCCCCTATTAACTTCTCTCTTACATCAAACAATGGTACCCTTATCTCCCCAGATGAAACGACCAAACTCTTAGGCATAACTATTGACAACCAACTTAAATTTGACTCGCATATCAACTCAACCATAAAAACAACTAATAGAAAACTAGGTTCACTGTATAGAATTAAATCCTTCCTCACTTCTGAAGCAAGAACTACCATAGCCAGAACGCATCTCATCTCTACACTACTTTATGCTTCTCCTATATATACAAACCTATCCAAATATAACATCAATAAACTTACATCAGCCTATAATAACATTGCCAGATTTGCCACATCCTCCCCATATAAAACACACCACTGCAAAAACCTCCGCCACCTTGGATGGCTAGAGCTACCTCACCTTATTCTATACTATCAGCTCTCTATAGCCCAGAAAGCCCTTCACCACCCTGGCAACACTCCTATGCTCTCCACCCTTATAAAGCCCTATAACAACCTAAATAACCTTCGCTCTGCTAGCAAAATTCTAATTCAAACCTCTCAATCAAGGAATACTGCAGGAGAATCTATGTTCTCTAACTCAATTGGTACAAACTGGAACCTACTTCCTCCAAACCTGACATCACAAACCTCTGTCTCTATATTTAAAACTAATCTAAAACACCACCTAAACAACCACTGGCTTTGTTCCTGTGACTACCCAAGCTGATCACCCTGGCTGCCATCTCCTACACATATATCTTTCTTTCTTCCAGCTTTATGCTTTTAGTATTACCTATATTACTAATACAAACCCTCTTTATCTTGTAACTTTTCCCTAATCTACTTTACTTGGCCTACTTTTAATATCCTACTTTTTGCAATATTTACCCTATCCAGTCTCTTACTCTATTTACAGTACTATCCCTTTTACCTTCCTCTTTCTATCTCATTCTAATGTCTCAAGTATTGTGTATGCTTGTACATCCTTTCACTGTGTACTTTTTCTCAATGCCAATTCCTAATATTCTGTATCATACTGTCAGTCATGGGTGGAATATGTGTATGTATTTTGATAATATACTGTTAATTATCATGTAGTAGATAGTGGAGCTTTTCTCCTCGGGCCTCCACTGAAAATGGACATGTATCCAGTTGGACCAGCCCGGTTAACAAATGTAAAATAAAATAAAATAAAAATAAAAATAATACATCACAACAGAAATTCAGGTCATTTAATCTCAGCCTTATTTCCGGATCTATCCAAGACATTTGCCGGATCCAATCATCAAATGCTCCTAACTAAATTGTCTTCCTGTGGGCTATCACCCTACACATTTAGCTGGATTCTTAGCTACCTCAGCAATAGGTCTCAAGCAGTGAAAAAGCAAGGTGATTTTTCCTCTTTCTTTTCTATATCCATCGGAGTCTCACAAGGTTCCATCCTAGGACCACTGTTGTTTAAGTTATTTAGCACCGATGTAAACACAGCAGCCAAAGGGGCAACCATATTACAATGCACAGATGACTCTATTCTAACATGTGCTGCTAGGACACTGCCCTTGCTCAAGACACTCACCCAGAAATCCTTCTCCTTCAAAGAAGCTTGGCTTGACAACTCACAACTCCTCCTGAATCCAATAAAAACCAAACTACTACTGTTTACCCCCAACTCTCTCTCCTTCAAAAAACTGCCTTTAATATATTGTCATCCAACAACACCAATACAGAACTGGTATCCCACACAAAAACTACTAGGTATGATTATAGATGACCACCTGAAATTACACCTCTACCTTCAGCAAGTCATAATGAAGATACACCAAAAGCTAAGCTGCATCTATAGAGTGAAGCACTACCTTACTGACTCTGCTAGACAAAACACAGCCACTACTTTTCTACTCTGTCATATGCCTCTCCTATCCTAACCAATCTTAACTCCTCTCCAATGGCTAATCTAGAGCTATGCTACAAATTTGCAACCAACCAACAATATAGATCACATCACTGTCTCTCTTTCTCTCTAAAACAACTAAACTCGCTTAAACTAAATAATTTTTTGTTGCCCTCATGGCTAATTATGACCTTCAAACTACTGTACAACTGTGAAAAATTGCAGTCTCTTCACTGTGTCATTCAACCTTACAATACTAAGTGACCTGAGCATTCCACTGACCAATCATTACTCTCCATAACTAAATCTAACAATAACACTGGATACTCCCTGTATTCACAATGCATTGCTAACGAATGGAATGCTATCCTACTCTACTTAAGAACACATTGCAACCTAAAAGACTTTAAATGCCAATTGAAGCAACACCTGACAGATAAATGACTCTGCACTTATACTATCCCTGATTAAACTGGTACTAACATAGCTATATGAATTTGTGCCATAACATTCTGCTGCACAAAAGTCAATGTACTGTTATCGTCCTCAATCATCTCATCTCCATTATCTTCCTTGCACCTCCTCCCCTCCTTCCTTTCTTTGGGCTGCTCTAGCTCTTTATTATATATTCCTATTTCATAGATTTTCAACAAGTCTTTATAGTAAAAATATTCTTACAAAAAAAGTCTGACAATCTATGCATATTGATGCTACCGCACCGTACATATCTCCCCTTATTAAACATGTTATTCATATGCAACCCATGTAACTGTTATTTGTAATTGATGTAACCAGTGTCAATGATATCTGAATAATTGAACTGTTGCTCATGAATGAAACTGAGTGTAAGTAATGAAACAATGCAAATGATGTCTATTATGTCTGTATAATGGAGCTTTACTTCACAGGCCTCCACCGGAAAAGGCCACTGCTCAGTCAGACTTTCACAGCAAACAAATGACAATAAATAAATACATAAAGTAATAGACATAATTTAGAATGGAATAGTTTGAAGTACAGAACTGTATTGATGAAATTAACTCTTTGGCACATATGTAATGTGAAAGTAGAGCATATGCAGTTTTTTTTTTCTTTTCCATTGTTTTGCTTTATTTGTGTATATTATTTTTGAAAGTAGGTCAAACACTATTTATTTTTGTTAATATACTGGCTCTGATGTTCACAGCTATTGATTTAACATTCTTAAGTGCTGAATGATCTCTTTGTATTTATTATTTATCAAGGGCAGCTTTTGCTACTGGTTGCTGGGCTACAGACTCTCCAATGAGACCTTAGCCTCTCCATATACTTTATGTTTCTTATTTACATTACTATTTGGATTATTAATGCTTACATTTAAAATTAAAAGAACCATGCATGTATGAAGTTCTTGTGTTCTGTTAAAAATATCTGATTACTCGTTACAAGTTGTCATCATTTTTGAAAACAGTGGAAATGCTGCTTCAGATGTCACTGACCAGGCTGCTGTATGAAGCCTGACTGGAGGCAGCCTGAAACAAGACAGAAACAGGTTATAAGTACTGCAGTATTTTTATTTGTTCTTTAAATATATATTTATGCCAGTTGCAGGACTGTATGCACTTTTTTCAGTGTGTTAGAATAAGAAGACTGAATTAACATAAATTTTCTGAAGTAAAAGTCTGTAATCCTAATGATTGCCTTTAATTATATATTGTCACTAAACTAAAATGCCACTCAGTGTTATTAACATCAGTTACAAAAAAACAAATGTTGATCAGTGAACTCGGTCACATCTTTAAGAAATCCTATTTGTTGATATTAATCATATCATTTTTAAAAAGTTTATTTTAACCCAACAGGATCTTATGTTACTTTATTCTGATGAAGTTCCATGTTAGTAAGTGGAATGAAAGTGTTCAGTTGTTTAATTACAAACTGTGATTGAATTCACTGACCAAAGTCTGGTGTCTTTGATTATGTATTGTGTATTCCACCAAATTTTCTCAAAAATCAGCTTTTCTTATGAAGGATTAGGAGAGCAGAACAAGATTTTGAGCTAATATCAGCGACATCCCTGAAATAAACAAAAGTTGAGAGGCTGTGTGTGTGTGTGTGTGTGTGTGTGTGTGTGTGTGTGTGTGTGTGTGTGTGTGTGTGTGTGTGTGTGCGTGTGTGCGTGAGTGTTTCTGTGTGTGTGTGTGTGTGTGTGTGTGTGTGTGTGTGTGTGTGTGTGTGTGTGTGTGTGTGTGTGCACGACAGGAACTGATAATTGGCTCAATGGTGCAGACATAGCTTTAGTATCTCACAATACTTGGTTCTCTGGTTGAGTTTTTGGTTGAGATTCTTTCTATGAATATCTGCATATAATCCCTGTCTCTGTGTGGGTTTTATGCAGGTGCTCTGGTTTCTTCCCTCGACCATTAGCTATATAATATGTGCCTGCAGCCATCTGTGCTTTTACTTTTGGAATACTAGAGGGATACTATCTTTTTGGAGGGATAAAGAGGTGTCCATTAGTCCCAGGCATAATGTCTTTGCAAGCATTTGTCTCAGTTTATTGGAAAATACTATTTTGTCAGCTTTGAACATTAAGCTTTTAGATAGAACATACATTTCTCCTTGAAAAATAATACTAAATTTCTTTCTTTCCTCATAATTTCTATTTAGACCATCATTGCATCAAAAAGTAAAAAAAACATTGTAAGGTGCACCTTAGATTATGTAGAATGCAATGATGATGGGGGAACTAGTAGCACTTAGCCTCATGGCTGAATTCATAGGTTCATAAGTATATAGGTAGGTACTAGGCTATCAGCCCAAGGGCCTACGTAAGCCTAGCCAGCAAGGTTCTATACCTTACACCACCCAAGAAAGTTATTTTCCTGTGCCACTGTCGAGCAGAGACACAGAAATGATCCCCGGGGTGTATTTCCTATTTCCCATCCACTCATCAAGATTTTTCTTGAAGAGTGCTAATGAAGAACTTTGCTTGACATAGATGGGTAACTTGTTCCAGAGTATAGGAAGTCTCTGGGACAGGAATCTATCCCTCCAGCGTGTCCTGTTTATTGTGTTGACAAGGTTTAGGTCCCTAGAGCATGTAGCTCGGAGGGATTGGGATTTCTTTAGGTGTAGCATGTCCAACAGCTCTGGGTTTGACATAACTTTATATGTTAGGCAGAGATCACCTCGGAGTAGGCGATATGCTACGAAGTAAAGCTGGAGTTTTTTGAGGCGGTCAGTGTAGGGCATTTGTTTGAGGCCAGTAATCCTCTTTGTGAGGTGCTTCTGTGGCCTTTCCAGCTGCTGCAGATGTCCTATGAGGTACATTCCAAAAGGGGCGTTGTACTCTATAATGGGTCTAATGAGTGATGAATAGAGGGGAACAATGACCTCTTTTTTCCTGAATGAGAACCCTTTTATGATGAGGTGTGCCACATAGAAGGACTTCCTGACTACTGTGGCAATGTGACTATCAAAGGAGAGACTACTGTCCACCTGGGTCCCAAGGTCTCTTATCACGCATTCGGTGTTAAGTAGATTGCTGCCTATGTGGTAGTTCATGGGTACAGAGTTTTTACCAAAGGGGATGACACTGCATTTTTTGGCATTGAACTTGAGGCCATGGCTCTGACACCAGACATCTATCTCAGTGAGGCCCTTCTGTAGGATGTCCACATCATTTGGGGACTTGACTATGGCTCCTAGTTTGCAGTCATCTGCAAACTTCATTAGCCAGAGGCCTTCTGTGTTAGCCTGTACTTCAGAGAAGTAGATACCAAACAGGAGAGGTCCCAGGATGAAACCCTGTGGTACTCCACTTGTCACTGCTTTGAGGTCAGATTTGGAGTCTGCAACTTTTACAGTGTGGGTTCTGTCAGTGAGCCAGTTGGCAACCCATCTTGTGACATAGGGATTTATACCTAGTTTAGTGAGTTTAGCTATAATTCCAGAATGGGGGATGGTGTCGAAAACCATGGCGAGGTCAAGATAGGCTGTGTGAACCACCTTACCCTCATCCACGGCTTTGGTGACTGCCTCAAAGAAGTCGATCAGGTTCAGGAGGCATGATCTGCCTTTCACAAACCCGAACTGGGTGGGATCCAGAGTTTGGAGGTTACCAATGTCTTTGTTTATGAGTTCCATACTAACTACGGTGCAATTTGACCAGTATGTTGAAATGATGGAGGAAAGACCTAAAAAGTAAGACAAAGTACAGGAAAAAAGAAAACAACACAAGCAAACTTTCTGGAATGTGTTGGGCCAGCATGGGGGGGGGGGGGGGCAGGGGTTGGGCAATGGGTTGCACCACTAAATGGTTCTGACAGCAGCAATCCAAAATAACATTTTCTGACTGAAATAAATTCTCCATATGTTGGTTTGTTATGTTTTCATGTTTGTAAAGCTGTGTTATTTTTTGATTTTGCAGTTTTTTTTTTTGGAAATAACAAAATATATTACCTATATCATTCTATTATCTTATGTGATAATGCTGAACAGGACACTAAATTATATAATACTCTGCATTTCCATGCGTTATTGTATACTGTAAAATATACTGCATAATATGTGGAAATTTAATTTGCATGAAAATTTGCAGGTTACATTAATTTGTGTAATTAAATGTGGCACATCGTTATTTGACTCTCACATGTCCTATCCATCCCACTCACTGTAGACTTATCACATCTTCAATCATATTAGTCATTCTATGGTATAAGGCCTTATTCGTTATTGCTGATTCACAAACACATTTTCACGTTTTACTGAGAAAAACTGCAAACTGAGTCCCGTGCTGCAAGACTTTGTGTGGCATGGATGAATAGTCAAGTTAAAATAGATTACAATTTTGTCTCATAACTCATAACCCAATTAATTATTTTTTAATATGTTTGCACATTCTCAGCATTCTGTGTTTGGAAACTTTTATCATGGCTTGTGACTTTGTACAATTCAGCCCTGAATAGCAATTCTGTAAGTACTATAAAAATCACCCCTGTGTATCAGTTGAAGTATATAACCTTTATTGTAAAATAAGTAGCTTGAAACTTTAAAACAAATATTGAAAACACTGTACTGTAAGTCTATATTTAGTTTATCTAATTTGAAGAACATAACCTTGAAGTGCCTATATATTTATTAACCTAAACATAAGTATTTATTATTTTTCCGTAATGAATCGCACAACTGTTAATATGCTTTTCAATGAGCAAACACACACACATACACACACACACACACACACACACACACACACACACACACACACACACACACACACACACACACATGCACACACACTGTGAATAGTCCTTTGTTCATATCTCCCATGTTTGTTTCACAATTGCTTGCCTACTGTAGTTCAAGATCATAGTTGCTTATATGATGTTGCTTTACTCTTAATAGAGAAATCATGATGATCAAAGGGCAGTAAATACTGTATGGTCTGATCTTGCAGCCTCTTAGAGAAAGGAATAAGGCAGGTTTTAGACTGCTTATCAGTGATCACTCTTTATCTAAGGTACATCAGCCACAGAGCAAAAACTAATAAAGTAGAGGAGTACTGAGGGTGCAATTTGTTTGTTTGTTTTATATTTCTTAGGTTGTTTTATGTGTAACAAGCATATCAGTACTCAGACTTGTCAGTTATGAGCATTGTGGCATGCCATTGTGATATGAAGACTGATTTTCCTACATGCATATATTTGTGTGGTGTGCTTGCCTCCTTGTGTGTGTGTGTGTGTGTGTGTGTGTGTGTGTGTGTGTGTGTGTGTGTGTGTGTGTGTGTGCTCAGTGAAAAGCAAATTAACAGCTGGCTTTGGCAAAGATATAACAGTTTCTAGCAATTTCTGTGTGAGTTTATCAGTGATAAGAAAAAACACGACAAATTATGCTGTTATCACCATATTTGCCCCAACAAAAAAAAAATCCATAGTCTAACTTTTTAATGTTTTTTTTTGCCTACCCTCCTTACTAAAGATAAAATAATTTAATTTTCTAACACTGTGCACAGAAGACCTCATTTATGTCCTTTAAATATCTTTTCTGGAATTCATGTTTTGTTTTTGTACACACACACACACACACACACACATATATATATTTTTTATATATATATATATATATATATATATATATATATATATAAAAACACTCTCACACACACAAACACACACACACACACATACACACACACACACACACACACACACACACACACACATATATATATATATATATATATATATATATATATATATATATACATATATATAGATGGGTTTAAAACTTCGAAGTTCATATGGTTGAAACCATATGATCGAAGATTTAAAACTTCGAAATTCTGAACGGAGAATGGGAGATTTTTCCTTTTCCTCACTGTAGTGCGATCTTGGAGTTGGTATATTTAAGTAGTGGGTGGGGGGTGCCGGGAGGGCTTACCCCCCAGCAAAAACATTGGGGAACCTGGTTTTGTTTAGTTTTTGTATTTATTTTAGAATATTGAAGTTTTGAAACTTCAGTCATATGGTCTTGACCATATGAAATTCGAAGTTTTAAACCTTCGATATTCTGAAGTGAATTCATGTATATATATATATATATATATATATATATATATATATATATATTTATATTTTTATATATATATATATATATATATATATATATATATATATTTATATTTTATATATATATATATATATATATATATATATATATATATATATATATATATGGGTCTACCTGACATTGCCGACACTCCAGAATGCCGACAACCATATGGCTGACATCATATGATCGACATTCGGAATGCTGACAATGCGGAACCAGCATCTCACTATAGTGCGGAATGGAAAGATTTCCATTCCTGCACTGTAGTGCGATCTTGGAGTTGGTATATTAAATTTATGGGGGTGTGGGGGTTGAAGCCCCCCTGCTAGCAGTTGAAAGGAAATTTTCGTTTTACATGGTCTACTTACAATGTCGAGATTTCGGATGTCGGTGATATGGTTGTCGGCATTCTGAAATTTCAGCATTGTGAAGTAGATCCATGTATATATATATATATATATATATATATATATATATATATATATGTGAAAACTGGTAGAGAAGGGTGAAGGCTGCCAGCCATTTGTAAATATGAATGTAAACAACAGGCTTGTTGTTTAAATTTAAAAAAATGCTGTTACAAAAATGTAGCAACAGTGCTATCTACTGAGCCAGTAAAAGCATGTTGTGACCCTTTGATCTAAAGTCAGCTCAGGCCTGGTTAGAGGAAGTCTTCCTGCCTATTGTTTTAAGGCTAATGTTAATGACCAGAATTTACATGTGGAATTTACATGTGGAATGTCCTTTATTGGTCCTTTATTGCTCTAAGTGTAAAAGAATGTAAATGCAGTTTTTGTCAGCCTGAGAACACCAGAAAAGTGTAAAATGATGTAATGTTTTATCAGAACTGCAGTTTTAATTTAAACAGTGAGAACCAGAGATTATTAAGCATTTTTGTATGGATCATCCAACTCAGCACTGCCTTATGCTCTCTTTATGTAAGTAGTATGTTAGAACTTTGTTTTCTCCTAGAAGTAGCTAGAAATTAGAAAAATTAGACTAAGTGTTTTTCTGTGATGTCAGAACTATACAACTGATTTAGTTTAAGTATTTCTGTGTGATCTCTGAACTCTTGACTAGCACTGATTGTGTAGTAGAAAGTGTTGTCTTGTGGTTTTAATTATTTATTATTACATATGTTAAAAACTTTTAACTGTGGCTGGTTTGTGTAGAGATAAGTTAAGCTCTAGAGTGCATTGCATGTATATAAGGATCCTGTACCAAGTCACTCTAATAAGCCTTGAGACTGTTTAGTCACATCTACCAACTGGATAATAATATTGCACAGTAATAATTGGACACCCTTTTAAGGGCCTTTGAGTAGCTGATAGATATTAGCTGGGTGGGGATTTTAGTGTGTTTGAGTGTGTTTGGAGTTTTGAGGTCTGGGTTAGGGTAGGTAGGTAAGAGAGTTATGTTTTTAAGGGTTTTGGGGAGAGTTTGTGCATTTGTGAGTGTGTTGGGGAGTTTTAGTTGTTGGTTAGGGTAGGTAGGTAAGAGTGTGAGTCTGTCTGGGTAAAAGGGGCACAGCTGGGAAACCTGTGCCAGCCTTCCCCAGGAGCGTCTGTGTGGTTGTATAAACTTATCTCAAAGTGTGTGTGTCAGCTACTTGGGCAGGGACACTAAGCACTGGTTGGACAGAGAGGGTGCTGGAGATTTTAGCTTGCCCAGCTAAGCTGAGATTTGGACCCTATAGCTGTGCCAGTGGGGAGTCTTATTTGGGACCTGGGGAGCAAGAGAGGGAACAGCTCTGGACTGACTGTGATCTATGTGTGCTCTTAAGGGAAATTGTACTTTACTGTGTGTATTTGTTATCCTTTCCTCATATATGAGATGCCCTCTTTGGTGTTAGTGGTGAGGATTGAGGCTCCTTGATTGCTGGGCCAGGGCACGGGCATCACAATGTGTATGTATATATATATATATATATAAGTATATATATATATATATATATATATATATATATATATATATATATATATATATATATAAACACTTTGGGATCTCAGAATACTGAAATGTTGAATTTCAGTATATCAAGACCAAATTGTTGAATCTGCAGTTGTGCGAAACTGCAGAATATCAAACCCAGAAATGTTGAACCTGCGTTACTGATGGCGTGCTAGGTAAGTGTTATGTTTTTAAGGGTTTTGGGGAGGGTTTCAGCATTTGTGAGTGTGTTGGGGAGTTTTAGGTGTTGGTTAGGGTAGGTAGGTAAGAGTGTGAGTCTGTCAGTGGTGGTGGTGACTGTATGTATGTGATGTGTGTTTGTGCAAGGGGGGTGTAGAATGCGTGTTGGTGGGTTTTCTGTCTTTCGGTGTTTAGTGTGACGTCGGAGTTAGTATATATAAGTAGCAGGGGTGTGAGAGATACAGCCCCCCACATGGGTGATGCAGGGGAGCTTGCCCCCCTGCTTATAGGAAGTGTGGGTGTGTATGTTTGTTTTGTTGTGTTTATGTGTGTTGTTTTGCTTTGTTGTAGTATCAGAAGGTAGGTGTATTTGTGTTTGTATGTGTGGTGTAGTGTTTTGTTAACGTTCGCGGTTTTGGTTTTTGGGTTTGTGAGTTTTTAGTTTTATAGTCTCGAGATACTGAAATTCGATATTTCAGTATTTCAAGATTATAAAGTGAATTTATGTATAAAGATATATATATATATATATATATATATATATATATATATATATATATATATATATATATATATATATGGTTTCACTTCAAAATCTCGAACTACTGATATAGATGGAGATTCAGGTAAGTTACGTTTTACTAGGGGTTTTGGGTAGGGATTTTAGTGTGTGTGAGTGTGTTTGGAGTTTTGAGGTCTGGGTTAGGGTAGGTAGGTAAGAGAGTAATTGTTGAGAGTTGTGGTATTTGTATGTATGTGATGTGTGTTTTGCAAGGGGAGTGTAGAATGTGTAGTGGTGTTTTTTGTGTGTTTATGTTTTTAGTGCGACCTCGGAGTTAGTATATATAAGTAGCAGTAGTGTGGGGGGATGCAGACCCCCACATGGGGGGTGCAGGGGGGCTTGCCCCTCTGCTTATATGTAGGGTCCGTGCGTGTGTTTGTTTGTTTTTGTGTTTGTGTGTATTTTATTGGTTTGTAGTGTAGGAAGGAAGGTGTATGTGTGCTTTTTTGTGTGTGGTGTGTGTATATGGGCAGTCGCGATTTTGAATTTCGCGGTTTTGGGGTTTCGTGTTTTTCAATTTTCGGCTTTACAGTCTTGAGATACTGAATTTCAATATTTCAGAATTTTGGGATTGTAAAGTGAAACCATATATATATATATATTTGTACCGGGAAAATAAATTCTTGCCTATTGCTTGTAGGACCTCCCTTGCCCAAGCCTACCTCCTCTCTTGCCTTCTCTATGCCTCCCCTATTCTTATTCACCTCCAAGTAAACCTTTTAACTAAACCCAATCAGACATACAACCACATAGCTAGATTTGTAAGCAACCTACCATACAAATCTCACCACTGCCTTGCCACAAACAACTTCGATGGCTTGAATTCCCTGAACTTCTACTACTATCTCAAGTTCAAATTACACATGACCAAAACCTCCTGGACACCTACAGACCCAATAAAACCATAGGCAAATTACTTTACAAATGCTCTATGTCTCAAACTTGGAACAAGCTCCCTAATCATCTAAGCTCTATCCACTCTCCCAACATTTTTAAAGAGAACTAAAGAGTTACCTCGCCAACTCTGTATCTTGTACCTGTCACCACCCAACCTAAGTTTTCTTCTTTGTCTTCTTTTGGCATTACATCTCCTATATCACATATGTATATATTGTATAACTTTGTAGATATTTGTATTGCATTTCTTTGATTTTAATGATTGTAGTATGGCTATACATTTTTGTAACTTTTTTCTTTATATCAGAGCTTTTCTCCTCGGGTCTACACCGAAAATGGGCCTCCAGCCCAGTGGACCAACCTGGTTAACAAAAGACAAATAAATAAATAAATATATATATATATATATATATATATATATATATACATATATATATATATATATATATATATATATATATATATACATATATATATATATATATATATATATATATATATATATGGGTTTACTACAGAATGTCAACCGTTCTGAATGCCGACTTTCATATGGCCAACACCATATGATCGACATTCCAAAATACCAACATCCTGAAATAGCACCATTTACCTACCTGTAAACACAGTAAAACTGTGTTATGCAGGGGGGCAAGACCCCCTGCACCCCCCCACACCCCCTGCTACTTAAATATTCTCACTCCGAGATTGCATTACAGTGCAGAAAAGGGGAATTCTCCAGTCTCATGCTGTAGCAGGATCTCCACTATCATTTGTCAGCCTTTCAAACGTTCGCTCATATGGTGTCGAAGATTTGAAAGTTCAAAGAAATATATATATATATATATATATATATATATATATATATATCTTCCACACACACACACACACACACACACACACACACATATATATATATATATATATATATATATATATATATATATATATATATATATATATGGGATCCATACTAATGCACGAACAGCAGTTTCACCAAAAGTGAAACCTCCGATCATAAATTGTATAATAAGATATAGGAAAAATCAGGGGGGAATGGCTTTTGCTGAGATCGTAGTACAGTGGGGATGAGGGAATATTCCGTTTTCCTCACTGTAGTGTGATCTCTAAATGATAATATAAAAGTAGGGGGGGTGTGGGGGTTGTAGGGGGGCTTGTCCCCCTGCGTAAACATTAGTTATGTTTTTTTTTGTTTATTTTGGGGACTTTAGCGAAAGCGCTTTTTCAGTTAAAGCGCTTTCGCTCAAGTGTGTTCAGTGAATGTGGATTCGGACTAATCACATCATTTAAACCAGGTGGCACATCTGCATTTAACCTGATCTGCCAAATGGCCTCCCTACATTCCAACTGTGTTTTAAAGTCACCACAAAAAGGGGCATTGTTGAATAAATCGACCAGTTTGTCAAAAAGCGTGTCGCCCTCTAAAACACAGTTCGGATATTTAAAAATGCGTAAACCAAGCGGTACACATTTTAATCTTATATTTTCTTGTAAATATAAGATTTCTAGTTGCATTGATACCATTTTTAAGCTCGTCTTTTCTAACTTAAAAATGTTGTCCTTACAAGATTCAAAACTGTCATCAGTGACAAGCGCTTTACGCATTTTTAAATATCCGAACAATGCAGGTTTACAGTACATGAAATTATTAGTTGAACATTATCAAAATGACATTTTGAGACTCAAAAGTGAGATTGAAAATTTGGATCAAATTGTTAAAAACGCTGAGGCATTCAACACTTTAGAGTCTTTATACTTGGGCATTGAAGCGAAAGTTAAGCGACACAGACTGTCCATTATTGCAAGGAAGCAAGGGAAGCTTCGGAGAGATATCGCAGCATACACTGCGAAAAAAGCTTACTCCATTAAAGTTAGTTCAAAGAATTTTGACCCCAACGTTAGGACTTTGAAAACAATTGACAGTAACACTGGTAATAGTTCTGGTAATGACAACAACTCATGCGTTGGGGTTCAACATAATGTTGCTGTTCAAAAACAAGGCAAGTTAGCCAATAACAACAACAATAACAACATGAACAGTTTGGACAATTTTAATACTGCCACTGGTTCTGAAGCAGTGGGTGATACCAAGTCCAAAAGTCCTTTTTTAATGGACAGTTCAGGTGTGAAAAAGACGCCCAAGTGGTCCAACAAGGTGCAGACAAGGAACAAGGGAAAAACAAGAGGGAAAAAGAAGTTCTAAATTTTAATTTGAACTTCTTAAACAGGACTAACATTGTTCTTTCTGATGACTTGATTTCTGTATTAAACAAAGGTTTTTCTTTTGTTCCTAACAACAATTTCAATTTGGCAAAACTGATTGTAGACTTTAAATTATACTGTAGAAAGTTAAATTTGAAGTTTATTTTTGATAACACAAAACTCACTGACAATCCTTGTAAACAAGGTAGGACTATAAGCACATACAACCCTTTGTTGAATTCTACAATATCAGTGTTCAGCAAACAGTGTGAACAAGACTTTAGGTCAATTGTTAAACACAAAGGTTGTTCATCTAATTTGTCAGAGGGGGAAGCTAAAGCTTTGTACACCTTGGCTAAGAACAAAGAATGTCGAGTCATGAAAGCAGACAAAGGTGGGACAATAGTATTAATGACTCAAACTGACTATGTACAAGCTATGTTCACACTTTTAGCAGATCAAAACACTTACCTTAAGGTCAACATAGACATTGTGTCTAACAGTTTTGCTGAATTAGATAAGAACCTTTTTGATTTGGTGTGCGAAGGGAGTTTAGATTACAAAACTTACTCTTTTTTGCACATAGAATATCCCAAATTAGCAACATTATTTGGGATACCAAAGGTGCATAAGTTAGATGGACAGTTACCATTTAGACCGATTATATCAGCTCATGGGTCTAAGACTGAAACAATTTCAGTATGGTTAAACGACATATTAAATCCAATAGTGCAACAGTCACAATTTTATCTCAGAGATTCTTGGCACTTACTGGAACTCTTAAGAGAAATTGCGGTTCAAGAAGACAACATTTTCTTTGCATCTTTGGACATAGTGTCTTTGTACACCAGTATTAATCAAAAAGAAGGTATTGAGTACATGAGAGATTACCTTAGTGGACACACTAAATTAGCTCACACCATGGTACACACATGTTGCAGTTTGATGGATTTGATATTGGACAACAATTTTTTCAAGTTCGAAGACAACCTTTTCAAACAAATATCTGGGGTAGCAATGGGATCACGAGTGGCACCTAGTTTTGCCAACGTGGTTATGTCATCTTGGGAAATTAAATACCTGGTAGAACATTTTGCAACAGGCAACATCTTATTTTATAGAAGATACATAGATGACTTAGTGTTCCTATGGAAAGGAGATTTTTTGTCTTTTCTTAATTTTTTGGAGACGCTAAATGCTACCACAGGTTTTTTGAAATTCACCTTAGGTGAATTTGGTAAATCTATTAACTTTCTAGATTTACATTTGTCTATTGGTGGTCCAAGCAGTGGTTTTCAAAGTAGCATATTTAGAAAACCTACATTTGTGAACCAGTATCTACATCAGGACAGTCTGCACCCCTATCACATGAAAAGAGGTGTAGTTAAAGGTCAATTTATTCGATTAAGTAGGTTGACCAGTCAAGATAGTACATTTCAAAAAGAAGTTCTCGATTTGAAACATTTTTTTGTTATGAGGGGTTATGACACAAATTGGCTTGATTATATTATTAATGAAGTTAAGCACTTAAGAGAGAACAAATCCAGGCCGATTTTAAGAGTAACATCACTAAGTTAACACTTGAACCAGAGTTCAGTTATGGACAAGAATTTTATCTTGTCATTTCCTCTACCCATTACAAATGAGATGGACATCATTAGGGGTATAATACAAAACAATTGGAAAATTGTGACTGGTAATCATGACTTAGTTAAGGCTATTGGTACCTGTCCATTGTTTACATACAAGAAAGTTACTAACATCAAAATGATTTTAGAGAAGGGAGACAGAAACACTATTGGACCAATTAGTTCTTTAGTGGGCACATTTCCTTGCAACGCTTGTAAACAATGCAGATTTATTAGTGGCATGTCTAGCATTTATTTGAAACACACGAACAAGGAAATTAAGGTGCATGGACATTATTCTTGTAAAAGTACCAACATAGTATATGTGGCACAATGTGCAACATGTACACATTTCTATGTTGGCAAAACCACAAGGAATTTACACAAACGAATTTATGAACATAATTTAGCTATCAGAAAGAAGAACACATTGAATGCTTTAGCTAAGCATTCAATAATATGTCCTTCTTTCAAAAAATTCACTTTTTCTGTTTTAGAAAGAGTAGATGATACCCCTTTTTGTGGTGACTTTAAAACACAGTTGGAATGTAGGGAGGCCATTTGGCAGATCAGGTTAAATGCAGATGTGCCACCTGGTTTAAATGATGTGATTAACATCAAATGCTTTCTATTGAGATCCAGATTTTAAATCACTGAATTTTTGTTGTTATACACATTGATACACAATGTTTTGTTTACATAAGTTAGGTAAAAAACCACACAATTACGAATATTGCAATTAGTCTGGTTAAGACAGTTTTATTGTAATTTATTTGAAACATGGATTTAATGCAACTTGTATTTCAATTGGTTCTTGTATACATGTGATTTCTATGACGTACTACTATATATGATCATTAGAAAACTGTGGGTGCATTTCTGATGAAGTTCTGTTTTTATTAAAAGAACGAAAACGTTAAACACAGGTGGCTATTCGTCCTTCTAGTGCTCGTGGTGGAGTTGTGGATATATATATATATATATGTGTGTGTGTGTGTGTGTGTGTGTGTGTGTGTGTGTGTATGTACACAGACAAGTGCACAAGTCCCACAGCAAATGCTTATAGAACAAACTACAAAATACTCTGGCAAAACCCATTAAAGCCATACAAGTGCTCTAGCTAACTGGCTTCTGAATGCAGAATGACCCTTTTCTTATTTTTATAATTCTTTATTTAAATATGAAAGGGCTCATTGTACAGAATGGATAACATTGCATATTCACTGACTATGATGTAGCACATCATTCAAAATGAATACATGGTTGAACATTCTTTAGGGTAGTTGCCTTAGCCTACCCCTGCTTAAATCTTATAGGTTCATAGTTCTAATACTGGGCTAGCTGCCCTTGCAGACCATTTTAAAATTAGCCAATTTTTAACAGGTAAGAATCAAACTCTGGACTCTCTACCTATAAAGTAAACACCTTAACCATTATGCCAGCTCCCCAACCATCTTTGCAGAAGGATCTAGTATCTAATTATTAGGTTACCGCTTACAGTCTGTTAAACTGAATTCCTAAACTTTGCTGTTTAGCATACTTAATTCAATGCATTTACAATTTATTTAGTTTTGTTTCTTGCTACTTGTAACTGCTTTTTCACTACTGTAATGCTGTTTTACTGTACATTTTATATATTTGTAGTTTTACAAGTGTAGTTTATTTGCTCCAGATTCTAAATGGTTGGATTATTGCTAAAATGACGCATTAGGTCACTCTTGTCAACAAATATATAAACCATCAATCAGTCAATCCTTAAGCAGGAAAGAATGTGATGTTACCTGAAAAGGTGGATTGTTTTTTGTTTTTTTTTTTAGATGAATTAATGCACTTACTACATATTACAGAAAAGAAGTTGGTTGGCTGTGTGACTAAGTGAGATACTGCAAGCCCAGCTATCTGGAATTTTGTAAATAATTATATGGCATTTGGGAATATCAACATGATTCATATAAGATGCTTGTGTTACAACTGTATTAGAACTGTATGTCATGTATATCAAACTAGGTTTGAAAGGACATGTGTTGAAAATATA
The DNA here is from genome assembly GCF_019279795.1 of Protopterus annectens. Lineage (NCBI taxonomy): Eukaryota > Metazoa > Chordata > Ceratodontiformes > Protopteridae > Protopterus > Protopterus annectens. Next base: position 1,025,859,160 of record NC_056732.1, on the reverse strand, counting down.
TTTTATAAAGTATTTATGCTTAAAATGTAACCACAGCATGCCCTACTGGAATAGAACAGAAATGTACATGCACTATTGTAACTGTTTAAATGTATATATTTTAACCGTGGAAATTGGAACACAGGAGGTTAACTTCAGTCAAGTAAAACTTCAGAAAAACAGCTGAAATTAAATTGCTTTATGGCTATGCAATAAAATATGATATCTTCAGTTTCAATGCAGCAAGGTAAAACTAGGGAGCTTTCTGTATTGTCTCTAAGGTGAAATAATTGCTAGTCTTGAAATGTGAAGGGATGTAATTGTTTTATTACTTCCAGCATCTGACAAAGATCTGAGGTCTATGTATTTTTAGAGGTAGATGCTAAATACTGCTAGCTTCCAGCAGTGGGGGTTTCACCTGGAATAGATTCTAATGAAAAGAAATGATGTCATTCTGCAAACTATCCCAGCAATAATATTTGAGATATTAATTTAATAAGTCTCTGAGAGAGACACAGAATTCTGTATTCTGTTTTAGACCTGACAACAACTATAAGAACCATTCACCACATCTGCCCTGCTCTTAAGTATGTTAACTAGGGTATAGTAATTCTATTAGAGTCAGTCAGAAATATAGTGAAGCATAGTTTAGATGTTTTTCTTTATTTATTTGAGACTGTCTTGCAATGTTGTTTTAAATATTTCCTGTTATTTTGAACGTGGATGCCACTGTGAATATATACTGAGTATTCTTTTGTTCTTTTATTATTTATTATTAAATATATTTAAACCTTTAATTGTGGCTGATCTTTGTGAGGCATATTTAAGTTTTGAGAGTACTTGCATATTTATTTGGTGACACTGTGGGCCACTCCATATATCCTTGCTCATGATCAAACTACCATTTGTATTAATATTAATATTACACAGTAACATTGGGCACTCTTTGTTAAGGGTCTTAAAGTAGCTGATAAGAGTTGGCTGGTGGCAGTGAAAACTACCTTATAATCCTGACAAAGGGGGCATAGCTAGTAAACCTGTGCCAGCCTTTCCCAGGTGTGTGTGTGTGTGTGTGTGTGTGTGTGTGTGTGTGTGTGTGTGTGTGTGTGTGTGTGTGTATGTGTGTGTAAATCAAACCTCAAAGAGTGTGTGTGTGTGTGTGTGTGTGTGTGTGTGTGTGTGTGTGTGTGTGTGTGTGTGTGTGTGTGTGCGCGTGCGTGCGTGTGTGTGTGTGTGTGTGTGTGTGTGTGTGTGTGTGTGTGTGTGTGTGTGTCAGCTACTTGGGCAGGGACATGAAGCACTGGTTGGACAGAGAGGGTGCTGGAGGTCTTGGCTTGGCCACTCAGCTGAGATCTCAACTCTATAACTGTGCCAGTGGGACATCTTATGGGGAACCTGGAGAATGGGAGAGGAACCAGCCCCGGGCTGACTATGGTCTATGTGCAATCTTAAGGGAAATTGCACTTGATGAAGAAGCTGCATCTGGAAATACTGTGTATGTACTTATCATCCTTCCAATGTACATCCTCCACTGGTGCCAGTGGTGAGGATTGAGGTTCCTGAATTACTGGTCCAATAGCGGGGCATCACAATCTGTACCACTGTTCTGCTTTTGAATGGTACATCATGATCACTAAACCACAGTGGTACATCATAGGCTTCACAAATGTGTCTTGATTAGTAAGTCTCATATCCAAAAAATGTGCCCACATTTGAAAGTACTGCCACTACCTACCACTCATGAAACATGTTGCCGTACAGGATTTAAAGCATCTTACAGCCATTGCAAATAAACTCCAGCAATGTCTTACCTTTAGATGGCAGAGTATGGACATAGCCAACTAACATCTTGCCCCATTATATCATATGTATTGACGATCTGTTTAGAATTCAATGACAAGCAAGCAGCTATGCCAGCGAACATGTCAATGGGGACTGTCCTTGTCTGATCCCCATTATATCCCGCTTACTCCATGCTCGACATTATCACAGAACCAATGAATCCTCCATCAAAACCATGTAAACAGAACATAACCTGAAGCTTATACATTGCAGACATAATGTTTTGTACAGTTTGTCTCTTCAGTAGCAGAAGTGTCTAGATAGCCCGCAGATGTAAGGATATCTGTTAGTGAGGTTTTATTACCTGGACTTAGGTGATTAGTATACAAAAACATAGTTTACTATTTCATCAGTTGTAATTTATCTTTTTCCCATTACATGTTCTCCTTTTGTCATTTCTACATCTAATACTTTGCCACTGTCTCCAGCTGGTGTTTGGAAAAGACTGTATTTAGTCATGCTATTTCAGTGGCTTAGAGATATAATGCTCTGACTGTGACCCAGACAACCTGACTTGGCTTACCATCTGGGAAGCCCAATGGGGAGGCAATGAGGATAAGCATGGTTATTTTCGGGGGGGGGGGAGTATTGGACATTTATCTAAGGAGGCTCTTGTGGAGGCCAGAGCTTAGACAGATCATGTCAGACCAGGGGGAATAGGAGGGGCTGAGATGAAGTGACTGTTCTAGAACCCTGAGCAAGGATATGCTCTCTTGCATACTCCCCATTGCTTGCTCAACCTAACACTGACATCAGTAGAAAATCCCTGAATTTAGCAGTCGATGGGAGAGAAAAGGAGTGTACTTACTTGTGGTGATATGATCCTATGTTGCCCCTCTAAATGTTTATTTGGCTTTAATGGTATGGTGCTATATTTTAATTAGAGTAGCTTATTTAGCTTACTTAGCTGTGGTCATACAACAATATGCTGCTTCAGATTAACAGTACTATGTTCAGGAAGTAGGCTATTTCATTTATTTATTTATTTTCCTGAGCACTCTGATTTCCATCCCAAAACAGACTGGCTATTTGGCTCTTCTGTATTGTCCATGTGTGTTGCATTTACCCTTGCCTTTGTAGCCTCAGTCATGGATGAAAAGGGTCCAAGAAGAGACACTTCACTCATCCATTTAATTAATGAAAAAGAACATGGGTATGATGCTGCTAGCCTCTAGCAGTACAGAGTTAGACCTTGAAGGTATCATTCAGCCACAATGCAGCTGCAGAGTTACCAGTGATATGTGTGAATGTGTGTGTATGTCTATGTAAATTTAGTGAATACAAGTCTTAATAAACATGTGTAAATACTTACAGATTGATGCTAATTAAGAGTTAAGAGTGAACCTGCAAGCTACCATAAAACTTATAGACCAATAACTTGCCTTCTGACGACATATAAACTATAGATGAGAATTGATGCTGACAGAGTTTATAGTCATTAAGAAGAAAATTAAATCATGGAAATAGTACAAAAGGACAATAAAAGAAATTCATATGGAGCAAAGAATCATTTGTTGTTAAATAAAGTCATACTGGAGAAGTGTAAAAAGGGGAAGAATCTAAGTATGGCATGGATTGACTACAAAAAAGCATTTGATAGTATCCCACATTCATGGATAAAAAAGTGCTTAAAATGTATAAGATACATCCTACACTGATCGACTACAGTACAGTGACCATGAAACAGTGGCAGACCACTTTGCAATTAAGCCATGATAAAGGACAGATTATTACCCCAGGGATAAAAATTCAAAGGGGGATATTCCAGGGTGACTCTCTGTCACCGTTGCTATTCTGCCTTGCCATTAACCCATTAAGCTGTTTACTTAGTTTAGGCCATGGCTACAATTTGGCTCCTAGAAAACAAGGTGTAAAGACTTCTCATCTTCTCTTTGTCAATGATTTAAAACTGTATAGTTCATCAGATGAGGATCTGAAAGCACAGCTGCAGATTGTCAAAACTGTTTCAGATGATATAAGAATGTAATTTGGTTTTGATAAATGTGCAAAAGCAACCTTTAAAGCAAGAAAACTGCAGCACCAGGAAAACATCAGTTTGGGACAAGAATGTGATATAAAAGAACTTGAGCAAGAAGGAGTGCATATTTGGGAATTGATGAAGGATCAACAATTAAACATGAACAAATGGGAATAAAACTTAATAAGGAATGCTTTAGAAGACTTAAATTAATTCTGAAAACAGAGTTGACATCTAGGAACAAAATCCAGGCTATAAACCAATTTGCTCTTCCTGTCCTAACATATAGTTTTGGAGTGAGGAAAACAAGAAGGATGCTTCATGCTCACCAAATGATTTATAAAAATCAGTGCATACCAAGATTATATATTCTCCATTCCAAAAGAGGGCTGGGCCTCCTTGAAATTGATTACATATATAGATCTGCAATCGTGGGATACCACACATATCTGTTGACCTCACAAGATGCAAATGTAGTGAAAGTTTTGAAACATGAGGAGAATAAATCTAAGATGACTTCTCTGCTTAATTTAGCAGAAGCATATCGGCATCAAGCAGGAATGGAAATCAAACCAGAAGTAGAAAAAAATCAGGCAGCAACTGAATGTGCCAAAAAAAAACAAAAGAAAGAATATAAAGTGAAGGACCAGATGAGAAGCCAAGAAATGTGGAAAAAGCATAAGTATAGTTACAAGTATAGAAAACTTCTGGAAGAGCCTCATGTTGATCGGGAATGAATGCAGGAATGATTAAGGAGAGGCAAATTCAAACCAAGAGATGAAAGGTTAATATTGGCAGCCCAAGACAGTGGGATATGTACACGCTAGTTTCCAAAGTCCATTGAACATGTGGGAGAAACAGACAAATATATGTTTTGTAAAACTGAATTGAAAACAGTCGCACAGTTTGTTGCCGGTTGTGATATACTAATGGCAGAAGGACTGTATACTGAAAGGCATAATAATGTAGCAAGACTGTTGCACTGGGGATTGTGCAAACATTATGGTATTGAAGTGGCTTAAAAAGACTGGAAACATGAGCCACAAAGCATCATAGAAAATGATGAAGTTTATATCACATGGTATCACCTATTACCAACAGTTCAAAAGATAGATGCCAGAAAACCGGATATAGTGGTCTGAGAAAAGAAGGTAAAAGTAGCATTGCTCATTGAAATCACCACACACATTGACTACAGTGTCTTGCGTACAGAGATACACAAAGTCATAAAATATCAGAATCTGCAGGTAGAAACGAGAGCAGTGTAGAAGGAAGATACCCAGACAGTTCCAATAGTAGTAGGAGCAATGGGTCTTAAAAAAAAGAATCTACAACCGTATTTAGACATGTGACCAATCCATATAACCCCATACGAACTGAAGAAGGAGTCATTACTGGGCACATTGCGAATGCTGCGAAGAGCACTTTTGGCTGACATCAAAGATTGAAACAATATTAATTTCATGAACTTTAATTGTACTTTGACTTAGGAATGGGGTCCTTTCCTGTCACAGTATTAGAAACCCAAAAGACTTGGAGAAATTAAAAAAATATTGATGCTAAAGTAGTTAAAACCTTGCTTGGTGCATTTAGCTGCACTGATCACTGAAGCTGATGTAGCAGGAGTTAGCATTTAGATAAGAATGGGAAAGCTGGGATCATTTCACTGTACTACTCGTGTGCAACACTGCACTTAGGGAAAACCTTCATCCGCATATAACCACCATTGGCTCTCTTCTTTATGTAGCCTTCACTTACGTTGGTTCTACTAAGATGCAGGCAACCTGACTGCAGGCAGTTTTGCCACCTTAGTTAACTTTTTAAGATCACGATCAACATCACATTTTGAATAGTAATTAATGGTTTGTTGATCCAAATGTATTGGATGTTAAAATAGAGCCTGAAAAGTTGAATGAGCTGTAGATATATGAAGGTTTAAGCAGAAGGAACCAAACCATCCACATGGTGCAAATGAATGCAGCAGCTAACATAATCCCCCAAAGTTGTTTTATAGTTGTCAAGGTTTTCAATTATCTTTGCAGCAGAAAAGTTTGAAAATATGCAGCCACAGAAGAAATTGCACATTTCATTTTAATAGTGCTATCAAAAGTGAATCATCTAAACATTTGGCAACATAAGCATGTGGTACCTGAGACTGCCACAAACCAGTGGCTCAACTATGCCATGTAAAACCTAAATATCAACACGACTCAGTCCTACCTTTGTTTAATCCCCCTTTAATTTTTTTAATTTTTTTATTGTTATACCCCTTATTATTTGTTGGGTGTTATTTATTCTGTCCCACATCTATGTGTCTTGGTGGCCAATAAATAATACAGAGACACAGTTAAAGTAGTCTAACTTCATTGAGAGATGCTTCCAAATTGATTTCTATAGAATAAGTATATACATACGCATGCATCACTATTCCCATCTACACAGTTTCAATATGAAGTTATATTAATGGTACAAGGATTGTCTGAAATCAACTTTAACATTATATTAAGCTTGACATGGGCTACTTATATCAAAATAACCATATCTGGTGGTGTCATTGACAAAAAGTCATATGATGCACTTGTGATCTTGCCAGCACTGTTATGCATGCTTATGTGTTGTGTAAAAATGCAAATCTTTCCTTTATAGCCGGCTTGAGGTATAGGCCAACTAGGTGGCCATTTAGGATGCCACTCTAGCAGTGATGCTTTTCCAGTATTTATTTGTTTATTTTTCTTGTAGTAAAGAAATTGTTTCATTAAAATGTGATGAATGAAGACAAAAAGACTGAAGATTAAGAAAAATTGTGATAAAAATGAAGCAAAAAAGTAATCTGGATGGTGTAGACAGACCAGGATGGGGGCACCAGTTGGCAGTGGGGGACACTGTGGAGCCCTTTTGCCTAGGGCGCCAGCTGACCAAAGGCTGGTCCTGCTTTCCTTTCAAATTCCCTACACAACCAGTTTAGTGTTAAATTGTGAAGTAGGACCACATCCAGTACAATGTCTTGCAGTATCCCATTAATAATCTGCTCTCTGTAAAGTAAACTTAATATATTTTCTCTTTATATACTGCTGTCTTGATGGCAAAATTATCAGACACTATTGTTAGAATTACTCTAACTATTCTACACTCAGAACCTGCTTGTCCAGCACTAAATACCCTTCTACACAACTATATTCCCAATTGGTAATTATGATCCAGTGACTAAAAACTCATCTCTGTCTGCAAACCTATGAAATCTGCTGGATGTGGTATGTACTCATACCATGCTGCTAAGGCCTGCAACTCCTTACCTGTATCCTTCAGATTAATACCCTCCCTCCAGTCCTTTAAAAACATTCTGGAAGACTTTCTAGTCAAGATGTTATTTTTTTCTTGCTCACCCCCAGGATAAACTATATCATTAAATATGAACAAGTACCTATTTATACCTTAAACTTACTTACTATCCCTTCTTCACTCACTTCCTTACTTCAGTGTATTTCTCACCCCAACTATCTTTCTAAATGTGTCATAACCCTGTTTTTTCTCTCACTTCATATTACAATTCTAATTTGTACTGTACGTATGTATCTTTCATTTTTCTATAAAGTGGCTGAAATTTCTCTGAATATTAAATCATTTCCATATAAGTTGTATCTATTCTCAACCAATGTGTTCACATTATGTCTAATTTGGTATAATTAATTTAATAGTAGATGTTTTGTATTATTTTTAAAGACTGCAAAATTACTGTTTTGAAAATGTTTTTGTATTACATTGTTGTAATTATCCCCAGGCCACCCCACCATTGAACATGGGTACCTAGCCATTTGGACTTTGCCAGAAAGCAAGTGCATTAAATCAATAAGTAAATATTCTAAGCCGCTTATTAACATCTAGGCTGACCACAGATCTTAGCCAATACCTGAATAAATCAACCGAACCAATGTTTACAATGTATGAATTTTTAACTGTTTATGTGCTACCTTGGTTTGTGTGCTGTTTCAGTATCAAGAAAGACAAACCTCACTTCCGCTTCTTCAGAAATTATTTTGCTCGTTTCCATATAAATTAAGTCAGACTATCAATACAGAAGTCTCTTGACCATGTCTTGGGAGTACTACATCTACTGTCCTCCACTCTTTGGTTTCACATTAACTTCTGATACCAAAAAAATCGAGAAAATTGAGATCACATGCAGCATGCCAGGAACTCAGGTTACATTTCTGTTGTTAATGCCTTTAGCTCAGCCTAAAATACCTTCTGATGCCTAATCCTTTGAATGAAGCTTAAAACTGTTTTGGTTATTGAGGCATATTCTACCTGTATCACTCATACTTCTCACAGAACAGGGGGACAATGATAAGGGTATTTACATTTAAACAATCTGCAGTTCAAATGTTCCAGACCTTTCATAAATCCTGTGCCTCCACACAGTAAAAATAGCAATTTTGCAGCACTCACAAAGTTCTTTTTGTGAAAATATTTTTATTCAAGTAAACAAAGACAAATATATACAAATATGCACACCATTTTCTGTATCTAACAATACAGACCCATTTTAGCACTTGCAAAGCTCTTAACATCTAGGTGTAATTTTCCAAACCATCTGTTCTTGTTTTAATATGCTGCCATTATTTTTCTTTTTTTCACGCATTTAATGAGTTATGACTACTAATATATGTTTTCTTTTTGTTTTCTCTCCCTCTCTCTCTCTTTTTTTTTTTTTTTTTTGCACCTTCCTAGTGATCTGTCTTCTAGGTGCTGTATGGGCAGGCTAGACAGAAAAAAAGTCCATGAGAAAAGTTTGCACCGTATAAATAGCTAGTAAAAAGAAGAAAAATAGAAATGGAACTGGGTCAAGTCACTGTTTGACCAAATACGCTTCCAGGCAGAGAAATGGACACATTGCAGGGTTCACACGTTTTACGCTGCTTAATATAATCCCCAAAACTGAGTGGGAAAAGGCTGAATGGAACAATGTATGCCACAATGCACAACTCTTCACTTACTGTACTGGCCAGAAGCAGGCTAATTCTAGTAAAAATAGGGTGGCAAAATCCTTTCTAAATTAACAGCATGGCCTGAGGTTTGTCTTCTGTTCTTCTGATCTATCTCTTAACTTATCTGGAGCAGGCAAAAAATAAATGCTACAAGGTCTGGTTACCTTTGTGTTGCAAGATGACATTTCTGGCTAGATTCCTGCTGTGCAGCCGGAATGACCTTTCAGGGAAAGTAGTCCAGACTGTGTCACATTTCCTGATCCATTGCTTGTATGCCTGGACTAGAACATTGCACTGCAGTCGTATTATTAGGTGTCTAATGCCTGGGAGGGACAGACAGTCTGTAATTAGTGCAAGCTAGCAGGGTGCGTATTTGTCATCTCTAAATGTTGCTTGTCAACATGTGAGGGATAAGAAAAGCTGTGCAGCTTGGAAAAAGTCTGCAAGAGGTATTAAAGAGCCATAACAGTTTGCTTTCCATCTGAAGTAGCATCTTTTATTTATTATTTTAAACCATACTAAAATGAAAGACAGTAACCAATAAGATGGAGGTAAAACTCTTATAATGGTGTCGGTATATAGAAATCTAAGCCATGTGTTTTAGCTATTTAAGAAGAAATAACAGTACCCAAAAACACTACAACAGACATGGATTATACCTCTCAACTGTCTAGATTTTTGCCTCATGTTTTTGGTCTGTTCTTCATAAAATGTGTGGTTTTCTGGCAAAGCACTGAGGATTGAGACCACTAAATAATGACATATATTTGAATTTCAGGCTTCCTATTCTTCAGAAAAATGCATGCTACCAAAAATCCGGTTAAGTTTATAAGAGCAATATTTAAAATCTGCCCCTAGTTTTGGGCCTTTGTACCCCCATTTTTTAGCTTTGTCCAGAATTCTTGCACTTGAGGGGTACACACATTTCATTCAGAAGTCTCCCTTACGTTAGGATTAACTGACACATCTTGAAGACCAAAGTGGTAACCACTGAATGTATAGTACTGCTATGTTAAGTGAAAGTTTTCCCATGCAGCAATAAGTCCTTCTTCAACACATATGCAGTCTTCCCAGACAGACAAGGCAGAACAGATAGCTTATGTGAGCTTTGCCTTTATTGGCCTAAGTGCACTATTAAAGACTTAAAAAAGTAAAAATTCATGGCCGTTGAGAAGCCATGTAGCTGAAACATTGGTATGCCCGTAAGGGATCATTTGCATATTTCCCACTGGCTACCACTACAGGAGGTTTAAGATATACAATAAAGACTCTAGCTTGGCTGCATCTTTCAAATTGTTTTTTTCTAAATGGATTGCCCGTGTGACTTTTTTACCCATTTCTTTGGATTTCATGCTAGAAGCCATCACCTTCATAGAAGCAACATAGTGAGGAACTCCCCAGAATTTTGCAGACTGTCCAGAGTTTTGCCTCATATTTTTGGTCTGCCCCTTGTAAAATGTGTGTTTTGTCTGGCATATCAGTGAGGACTGACATCACTAAATAATTATGTACTTTTGGGTTTCAGAGTCGCTATCTTTCTGAAAATGTATGTTAATACAAAATATGTTATTCTAGCAATGCTCTATGTTTATCAGAGCAATATTTTTTACCTGTTACTGATTTGGGGCCTTTTTCCTGCCATTATTTTTGTCTATATATATCCTATTTGTAAAACTTTCTGTTTGCTTTATTGACTGTACAGGACTAAGATCTGTTAGATTAATAATACATGCGCTGGAGATTATAGAAGAATCCCAGTAATGACCATTTAAAATAATGATTCAGCACATGAAAATGTCGTTTTTTCATTTCTAAAACTTGTCATAAATCATCGTCCATGCTCTTTTGCATTTATTTGAAATCCAACATCATAAATCCAAAAAGTGCACTTAAAGTGTTAAAAATTATTCTTGCCTTGGGGAGACACTGAAAGCTTTGTGTGTAAGTAGCTAATTGTTCTCGTCTACCATGGACTGCTTTAATGTAAGAGCAAAAGAAAATGATTGGCTCTCAACTGTCTCTGATTTTACCAAACACTGATTTTGCCTCTTATTTTTTCCCTATCCTGCGTAAGATATTTGATTTTCTATCAAGTGTCTTAAAATTACAGTTAATAAGTAATGCCAGACATTACCTTTCATACTTCTCAGTGTATACAAACTGCATGTTGCTGCAAAAACTGTTGTTAAGTGAATTAGAATAATATTTAAATACTGTCCCTGATTTGGGGCATTTATTCTCTGTTATTTTTTGGCTTTGTTCTTTATTCTTGAGCAAAGAAGTTAAAAGGTATGTTAACAAAGATGTAATTTTATTAGGAGGATATCCAGAAATTTAAGTCTAGTTCTGATGAACAAAATAAGTAATACAAAGGCTTCCACTTCATTGAATACAAATGTTGTGAGGTTTCTACCCTGAGAAGCTGAGCAGTTTTTTTTTTTTTTTGATAATTAGCTGAGGGCTACAAATGTTAAGATTTGAATTAACATGTATATCAACTTTTTCCTGCTTAAATGGATATTCACAGATGCAATTATTTTGCTGGACATTCTCAAATTCCAGCTGAAGAGCTCCATTCACTGACTTGCACATGCTAAATTTTCTATCAAATCTTAAATTCATAATATGTAATAGGGTACACCATTTCACAAAACCACCTGTAACATATTATTTATAAAAAAATATATATTACAAAAACCTAAATGCAATTCAGTGAAAGGTGTTCATAGACTTCCACTTAAAAATAAAAGTCTGTCACGTTATACAGTTAAGGAAGAGCATTCCATAAGTATGATGGCAAAAACTATATGTGCAGCTATTAAAATCTGTGATGTAACACCAGGGTTTGGGGGAAACATTGGCTGCACTTTTGAAGTCGTAGTTACTAGAGTGAGCTGATTTACCTTGTTTTTATACTATAGTTTATGTATTGACTTTCACGGTTTTCCAGAAATACCCCTTAGTTAGTGTATATTACGTTGTGCAGACACTTAAACTTACAATTTAAGGGCTTCTCACCTTAAAAAAGAATCACTTTGAGGAATAGAAAACAACTGTAGGAGGTTGCACAATTGTTTATGATAGTATCCAAACTGTCAGAGTGACTTGTGCTAATACATCATGACTTTTTCCTTACATCTAATCCAAAGTGTTTTAGGTACTAGCATTTTGCCATATTACTTTACTTCTGAAAAGTACTTTTAATGATGTATTGTATAATGTTTCACTTATGTTATATAGTACCACACAATAACTTCAAATATTGGGCAACATGGTGTCCCAGTGACAAGAATGACGGCTCTACATTAAGATCTCAGTCCTGTCCTTTAGTCACTGTCTGTGTAGGGATTTGCATGCCACCTCCACGCCCCCCCATCCCAATATGTATGCATTTGAACAGAGCACTTCAGTTTCCTATCAACTCCCAAAAATATGATGGTATAGTAGCAACACTAAACTGTTGTATTTACCCTTGACCTATCACCCATACTGTGGCTGAAGAGACTACTTACTTACTTGGTTAACAAATAAATAAATAAAATCCAAACAAACTTGCTTCTAACTAAGTTGCATTCTACAAATTAGTATGTATCTGTTTTTATCTTTTATGTATCATTCTTTCAGACAATCCACCTGATTTTGTTTGATTTGAGGATACTTAGAATATGCAAATATGCTGTTACTATTTTTACATGTACTTTTTTAATTTTAAACTGACTCTGTATTTATGATTTTGTTATGAAAATATAAGTGCAATATCTTGTTAAAATTGTTTCATCATTAGATCTAGGCCATAAGATCCACTCATAGTATGACTACATCTCATTGCATAACTCAGCAGCCTTCATTTTCATATATTCCAGTACTCACAATGGACCCATTATGGTACCTCACCAGGCAGTTCTGCTATCACAGAAACAAAACAGCTCTAAGGTCTTTGAGTGAAATGTGTTCCATAGATGTTCAGTTTTGATAGCTAGTAATGTCACAGTGATAGATGTCCTACACAGGAATTGCAGATAAGAGGTATGTTGAGAGGTATTCCTCTGTAGTGAAAATGGCATGGGAATAAGACAAGCAGACATTCAGTGTCATGGATGAAAGGGCACATCACCTAATAATGTCATTGGCTATATGTATATCACCAGGAGAAAAACAGACTCATAAACAGAAAATAAACCATATGGATGCCATAAGATGGCTCTCATGGAAGTCATCACCATATCTGACTGTCACAATATCTGGCACAAAAGGAATGGCATAAAGTCTTCCAATTCCCTGACTGAAAGTTGTCTACATCAACAGACAGAAGTGGCTAGCAGGTGTTAAATGGTCTCAGTGGTCTCGTAGCATTGCAGTTGCCATGTGGATAAAGAAAAGTTGCCTAATCAGGACACCTATGGGGAGAGTTGAGTCTTTGGCTGTCTTTGTAGATGAAGGAGACAGACCACAGACTGTTATGTAATACTACAACACAGCAGCCTTCACATAATCACATGGGATGTACTTTTTTTCATGGCTTTAGTCAGAATTGAGAGTACTGACAGCAGCATGGCATGCAGGTAATCACAGTCATGCATGAGCACATGATGTCTAACCCTCACCCCCCACAGCATTACTAAAATCTGCAAGCAGTTCACTGTCTGCCCCCAATCGAAAGACTCTTGACATTGACTCTCAGTCTTTCTTTCATAGCTGCCCTTTATGCCAGCACCTCACCCTAGATGTTATATAATTTTCATCACATTTTACCAAATGATTGTTTCACATAAAATTAGCCATGATTATGACATCTGATGACTGCATTAATTACCCAGAGTATGTACTAGCATGCTGATGGAGCTGTCACCAGAATGATTTTATTTATTTTATATGCTCACTGAGTAGGTGGGCTGTTCTAAGACAAATCATTTCCAGCCAGAATTAGTTTCACTAGACAACGATCGGTACAAAAGCATATTGGCGCGATGTGTCATATAAGTACATAGGCTTAGTTAGTTACTCCTCAAAGATAAAGCTGACATAATAATGCACACAGATAGCTTCCATACACAGGAGGCTAACTTATCGTACAATTCAACCAGACTTTTACTGGTTGCATTTCAGGCACATTTTTTTCTGTACAAGTTACTGTATGTGTACTGTTTATTCTGAGCCTTTGCCACAGATTCTGCTTCCTGTTTTACTATACAGTGTGCCTCTGTTTCCTTTCAGTTTGCAGCTGTGATAATAAGGAAGATTTAATTTACCAGAAGCAATAAGTGTGCTTCATATGTTGACTGGTTTCTCATGGCTCTTTGACCTTTCGGAATTGTTTTTACTTCTCTTACTGAACATGACAATATGATGCACTGTTTATAGTAACACATTTCATGCTATATTCTGCTGCTAAAACTTTGTTTTCCATTACCTTTGTATTGATACTACTGGGCCTAACTGCATGTGTCTATAATGAATCACAGCATTCACATCTGTCATCTCATACTAGTCATGGGCTACTAGAATGTCTGTCAGTTGAACTGAGTGAAACTTAACAACACAACTATCTTTTACCTCCTTTATCACCTGCAATGTGTGTGTGTGGGTGTGTGTGCGCGTGTGTGCATGTGTGTCTGTGTGTGTGCGTGTTTGTGTGTGTCTGTGTGTGTGTGCATCTGTGCGTGCGCGCGCGTGTGTGTGTGTGTGTGTGTGTGTGTGTGTGTGTGTGTGTGTGTGGGCCTGTTTGTGTCTGTGTTTGCAACATGACCTTTTCTCTAGAGTGATCATCAGTCATACCCTCCTGTTTTCGTCAAACAGAGCATTCCTTGTGTCCATTCTGTGTTCCCTGCATTTTAGTTATTTGTATGACACCTAAGGAAAATCTTGAGGCACTGTAATGGCATCATACATCCACAAATTTTTCAGTGGTCTGCAGCTACCAGTTGATGGAAGATTATTTTCTTTATTTGCAATTTAGTTTAATTTCTGACGTAAAACCATAAATTACAGGTAGTATGTGTCGCTGTGTGGCAATAACTCAGGCCATACCCCATTTGCCAAGAGTACCATGTATCTCCCTCTAGTGGTATATTTTTTAACAACTGTTATCTGGTAGCTTCATTTATTTCTTCTGAAGTCACTGCTTTTATAATCTTATGTAATAAAAACTTTGTCTTCATTTAAGTTTCCCATTTTGTAATAGTAACATTAAACTTCAATATTTGCATTTTTTTTAACTTTTTTTCTATCCAAAACTAAATTCTTAGGAACGTCAGTCTGTTATATCTATCTGATAGTGAGGAATGTTTAAAAATGAAATTACATAAACTCGATTAACTGATTACTTATCTGTATGAATGTACGAGATGAATATGGTATCACTGGACATCGGTCCCACCAACTAATCCAGACCACAGTAGGAGGTTCCCTAGGGCTTGTAGTCCTTAAAATGTTGCTGTTGCCTATGCATTTACTGGAGTCTTGATTCTTTTATGATGACACTTCTTTTTGGAGCTATCTACTCGGCCAACCCTTGCATACAACTTCAGAAAATATGACTCTACCTCTGCTGTGTCTGAGTGTGTGTGTGTGTGTGTGTGTGTGTGTGTGTGTGTGTGTGTGTGTGTGTCTTCTTGAAAGTCTGATCATCTGGTTTGGCTTTTCTAAGAACATGCTTAAAATACAGGAAAGACTACCATGTTGGCATGTACAGAGTTTACAAGAATTATTCTGTACATAACTGGCATTTCAGAGGTTCTTATCATTTATTGAAGCTATAAAGCAGTGGATAGCAATGGAAAGTGAAGGCCTCGTTTATGACAAGACTGACCCGATCACTGAGTTTACCCAGCAATATAATGTGTGGTATACAGATTAATTTTTAGGGGTACACTTTTTCAAAATTCAGGAGCACTGTTTTTACATTCAAAGAGGTAGTTCTGTTACTTTGTCAGTCCATAAGAAGAGTAGTGCGTCAATCTATTCTGCAGGACAGACATTATCTCCTTTACTTAACAGAGCAATGAGGTATAAAGTTCACAGAAACTAAGAAGTTGAAATATTTGAAATAGAACAAATAAAAGAAAAAGAGAACAAAAGAACAGGTGTTGAAGGAAACTGCACTCAAAGCAATGTTTGATTGCTTGTTATGTAGCTACCTACCCATGAAGGACTTCTAGGAACATTTTATTAAATGTGCTACAGCTGCAGTTTTGAACAAATACATTTGTGCTCAGGTTTGGAATAACAGCATATAGCATTAGTACATATATTTCAAATTTGTGAGTATGATTCTGTTTGTCACAAATCACAGAGGTTGTTAGATTGTTACTAGGCATACAGTCCAGGGGGAGCATATTCCAAATTCCCAGTTGTCCCAAATTAATGTCTTGTTAAGTGACTTGCTCAAGGTCACACAGTAGGCAAATAAAGGGGGAGTGCTTTAGTTAACTACAGTTTACATTAACAAGATCATTTTCATAGGGCACAAATGAGTGCAGTTATTATAGATCTATCCACAATTCAAGATAAAGTTAGGAGATGAAGCTGACAGGCTCAACTGCATGAGAAATAGGTACATTCATCATAGAACTTCCATTTTGAGGTGTATGACTGCAGTTATATAGCATAAATGTTTAAAGTATGTTTATTGTGTAAATAAGACTTGTTGTTTGTGGTATTGTCATAGGAATACCTTACTCGTGATGTATTCTGATCAATGGGATTTCAAAACTGCATTGTGTAATACAGAAGGACTGACACAGAGATGAGCTATAGATCAGTGCTTCAGTGTCCAAAAGGTTAAGTATGTTGGAAGACAGATGTCTGAGGGGAGGGATGTTAAGACTATAAATAGTTAAGTTCATTAACAATACATAATCGTGAATTTGTGTGGTGTCAAGATGGAAATGGTGGCATGAGTCCTGAGCTCCATACCGAGCTAGGAATAAAACAGTATATCGCATCATCACTAACAATTTACTATTTCAAGGGGGAAGTGTAGTTTAATTCAGTGGTGCCTCTGGTGAAATGCTCATTTTAGGAAGCTGGATGCCATCACCTTGGACACAGGGGCCTTGTACCAGCAGATAGCAGCAGTAGTCAGAACAGACTGTGTGTGGTTGTGTGCCACAGTAAGGGAACAAGACTATGGGGTTAGAAGGCACATTTAAGGAACAAGAGGAGAAGATTAGGACTTCACAGTCAGCTATAGGTGAAGATGATTTAGAGACTTGGTTATGACATGAAAATGTGAATACTGTTGGATTTAAGAAAGGGAAGGCAGTGTGGACCCTATAAAGCCTGTGTAACAACAGCTCCACATATTGCTTATTGATACCTCAGAACTGGTTCCTCAAGTAGATCAAGTGCATAAGATGGAGAAGGGTGGCAGAGGTCAACAGAAGCCATGACATTTAGTTGTCAAGTTTCATTTTTAGCACTACCGACTTGGTGTTAAAACAAGCTGCCTAGCAAACAGGACTTCTGATTGGTGGATACAGAGTCCAGGTAGTAGAGGACTAGTTATGAGACACTTATCAGCAGAGAATGCTGATAACCCCAATTACAGGAAGATTAAGAAGTACACATAAAATGATGTAGCCAGCAGTCCTTAAGGTCATCCGGAAAGGAAGAGGGCAGTTTTACAGATCAGATGAAGATGTAAATAGCTTTTGCTGAAGGCTACTAAGACTGAACTGTTTTTACAGTGATCATGGTACATATGGGGAAAGGTTATTAAGCTTATTCTTAAATGTGCTCTTAAATATATTTTCCAATATGATATTTAATTTGTTCATTATTCAGTTTATACTTCATGAATTACAATTAGCATGTTCTAATTATGCAGCTACATGAAGGATGTAGCTAGGAAATGTCTATTTGCAATTTTAATTGGGCTGTACAGACAACGTTAATGGTGCATTGGAGTGGGCAATTCTTAATTGTGTTCTTCCATGCATTCTCAGCTGTGTATTAGCACATTTAAATGTTCTTTGGTAGGTTCCTAACTGGTATTTGATAATCTGCATTTTTTTATTTATTTATTTATTTTGGGTGGGGGGTATGCAAGATACATTTAGAAAGTGCCTATTACAACTGTGTATGAGGATGCAATTTTTATTCATTTTTTTATTTTGGTACAGGTAAAGGTATTTAGCAGATTAGTTGTAGATTGTACCTTACATAGTGTTACCAAATCTTCTGGGAAATGTGAGCAGAATTCAGATGGCAAGCACCTTTTGATTGATTGATTGATTGATTGATTGATTGATTGATTGATTGATTGATTGATTGATTGAGCTACATGTAGTGGGATATTGGGATGGGAAGAGTTTAAGCTAAGTGAAAGGGTATAGGCATACTTTTGGGAATGGGGCTAGGAGACTAGCAGATATGTCTAACAGTAAATGAGATATCTAATGCACTGGTAGGAGTGTGAAGAAGATAGAAAGGGGGAAGGAGTCAGACTGGAAGAAGACAGAGGAAGATAGGCAGAATAAGGGAGGCAAATTATGGTGTAGGCCTTGGGGAGTTGTGAAGCAAAGTTGCTGTTCCCAGTGCTGTACAGCAGCGGTGGCCTGCCACCACTGAGAGAAGTGGTGGTATGCCAATTTTCTGTACCCACAGGCCTAAAGACCCAAGTCCAGAGGAGAGGTGGATAGGTCAAGGGGAGCAGAGGATGTGGGATTTAGGACTGCAGCATGGAATGTGGATGAGTTAAATAGGCCTATCAGCAGAAAAAGGACCTTAGCAAAACTGCTAAGAGAAAGAGTTCATACACTGTGTTTAAATGAGCTTAAACTTTGTAATGGGAAGGGAAAGGGGTATAGGAGGGGGTAGATGGGATAAAAGGGGTGGAAGTGGTAGGGAATTTAGTGCAGGGAAAACTATGGGTGGTAAGACAGTTGAAGAGAGAGAGATAGAAGTAATGAAAGGCATTTTGCATTCAGTAGGAATGAAGGTAGGCTAGACTTGATAGGTTGTTTTTGGGCAAGAAGATAAGGTAGGAGATGGGAAGGATACCGATTTTGGAAAGAAGTGTTTTAGCTCATGTGATGGTAATGATGAAATAGAGATAGGGAGGGTGTAAATTTCAAGAATGGACATAGAACTCAGGTAAGTGTGAATGTCAAAGCAAGTGAGATGGTTGCAGGGAATGGTGCATGAAGTTGTAAGTAGGAAATAGAATGAGAAGTAACAAGGAATATAAAGTTGGGGTGTGCAAATGGGATGAGATAAGGGCAGTGTGTAGCAGACACATAATATGATATATAGGGGAGTACAAGAGTTGTAGAAAGAATATGGGGGATTGCAGAGGGGTGTGAAGGAAGGGAAGGAGGAGAAGGAGGAGAGATTTAATGTTATTTAGTAGAGTCAAGGAAGAATCAGCAATGGTAGAGGGAGATCAGATAAAGACAGACATGGAACAAAGCAGTACATTATGATAAGGCTGAGGGGAACTGAAGATGAATTGCTTATCTGAAGGAGAATGAACTCAAGAACAAGCAGGTATAGTAGAAATAAGGACAATATGAGGGAAGTGACTTGGGAGCACATATGGAAATAAAGCCAGATGTTTGGGAGTTTTACTCAGAACTGTATTGTATCAAGAGGTGGTAGTAGAGGGTACTGTTACTGAAAAATGGTGGGTCCTGCTATACTCCATGCAGGTAGAACTGAAGTGAATAAACAGGTAGAAATGCAATGTTATTGCAGCAGTTATGCATCTGAGCGGTACAAAAGCAGGAGAGCCAGATGGGTTTCCAGTCAATTTTTATAAGACTGTGGGAAATGAGGTATAAGATGTGCAATCTGAAGTTCTTGATGGGTTACCGGACAGAGTGAGATTTCCAAAGTCCATAGAAGATACTGAGGTAGTAACCTAAAGTGAAGGGATAGGAATTCTAGAGGATCCAGCAAAGTACAGGCATACATCACTGTGTAATGCAGACTCTGAGTGCTAGGGTATAGTCACCAGACTGAAGAGGTATTTATAGCAAGTAATAGGGACTAAGCATAAAGGATTCACAAAAGGATGGTCATCAGTTCATTCCTGGAGCCTAGTTATGGACATCATAGGTTTGGGGAGAGGGAAGGCAGTGGACGAGTGGGAATGGTATTGATAGATGTGTCAAAATGTGCAGAAAGCATTTGATACTGTGAGCTAGGCTTTTCTAACTACCATTTCGGGGCAGGTAGTGGGTGTAGATAGATTTGCAGTGGGAATTAAGGTGTTTTGTTCAAAGCTAGGATTAAATATTAGGATTACTAGAGGCAGAAGGAGTTAAAATCAGGAAACATAATTGGCAGGGATACTCTAAATCCAGGGTTGCTTTTGTTAGTGATAGGAAAGATGGCACACAGAATAAAAGAGTTACCAAGAAGCTGGTTGAATTGGGGACAAATAAGTAGCATTGATTGATTAATGACTGTGTGCAGTTATTGAAAAATGTAGATTGGATGTTGCCAAAAATACTTGAGATTTTTGGTAGTTCTGGTATCGTCCAAATAAATCATTCAAAGTTAAGATGGGGAAAAGAAAATGGTTCATTTAGAGCTACCAAGATCTGTATGGGAAGACAAATATATGAGTGTAAGTATGTTCCACAATTTCAAGGACATTTAGGACAAGAACTGAGAAGATTTGAGAGTAAAAGTAGGAGTGGAGAAGGTTGTGACCCTAACGGAAAAAAAGCAGATATTGTAAGACTATTACTATTACCCTTTGCATTACATTTAATGAAGAGTGTAGCAAATAGTATAATGAATGAGTGAGTAACAGACATACAAAAGGTGTGGTAGATTTGTAGGGTGAAGAAGCAAAGGGAGAACAGGAAAGGCTAGAATGAAAATAGTTAGGGGGAAAGGGAGTATGGGATGCCAGATTTCAAGTGTTATGTCCAAGCTGCAAATGTGAAGAGAATGAAAAGGTATGAAGGGTGCACTGCGATGGAAGAGATGGAAGATGATGAAGGGAGGAAATGTTCTGAGAAAAGCAGTGAGGATGATGATGGGGCAGTATCAAGATAAGATGGATGAGGGTGATACTGGGGAAGTGGAAAGAAAAGAAGGAAGAGAAGTATGGAAAGCTGGGAGGTTCATATGCTGAATTACTTGCCTGGTATGCAAAGGAATGGGAAAGGGAAGGACGTGAGAAGCTTTGAGAAATTAAGAATGCAAATTGGATTAAATGAGGGAACTGGCTGCTATATAATGTAGTGGTAAGTTAGATAAACAGCGTTAAGAGCAAAAGGATTGGAAGAAATAGGAGGTGGTTGGAAGGTGGTTCATTTGGAGAAATTGGGGATATGACAGAGTAAAGATAATATTAGTATATATAGGGATTTTGGGGTGTTGGAGGGTCAGTAAGGGATGTGTTTGATAAGTGATAGCATGGCATGAGAAACAGATGATGTTTGAGATGAGATGTGGAAGATGGGAAATTAATTGTAGGAGTGGGACAAGTGCATGATATGCACTTAAGACTAGTCCACAGCTTAGGGTGGAGGAGATATGAACAAAAATGACATTTTGGAGGTTTTGGGTGACAGACACAGACAAGCAACATATGTTGTCAGAATGTGAGTGGATACAAGAAGAATGGTAGGAGACAAGGATGATCATCATCTTCTATCGGCTGTTCCCGTTAGGGGTCGCCACAGTGGATCAGCTGTTTCCATTTCTTCCTGTCCTCTGCATCTTGCTCTGTCACACCAACCACCTGCATGTCCTCTCTCACCACATCCATAAACCTTATCTTAGGCCTTCCTCTTTTCCTGTTACCTGGTAGCTTCATGCTTAGCATCTTTTTCCCAATATACTCAGCATCCCTCCTTAGCACATGTCCAAACCAACATAATCTTGCCTCTTTGGCTTTGTCTCCAAACCTTCTAACCTGGGCTGACCCTCTAATATACTTGTTCCTAATCCTGATCACCCTCGTCACACCCAGTGTAAATCTTAACATCTTTAACTCTGCCACATCCGGCTCTAACTCCTGTCTTTTTGTCAATGCCACTGTCTCCAACCATATAACATAGCTGGTCTCACTACCCTCTTGTAGACCTTCCCTTTCACTCTTACTGGTACTTGTCTGTCACAAATCACTCCTGACACTCTTCTTCACCCACTCCATCCTGCCTGTACTCTCTTCTTCACCTCTCTTCCACACTCACCATTACTCTGAACTATTGATCCCAAGTATTTAAGCTCATCCACCTTCGCCACCTCTACTCCTTGAATCCTCACCATTTCTCTATCCTCCCTCTCATCCACACACATATAGTATGTCTTAGTCCTGCTGACCTTCATTCCTCTTCTCTCTAGAACATATCTCCATCTCTCCAGGGTCTCCTCCATGTGTTCCCTACTCTCACTACAGATCACAATGTCATCTGCAAACATCATAGTCCATGGGGACTCCTGTCTGATCTCGTCTGTCAACCTGTCCATCACCATTGCAAATAAGAAAGGGCTCAGAGCTGATCCTTGATGTAATCCGACCTCACCTTAAATACATCTGTCACTCCCACCGCAGACCTCACCACTGTCACACTACCCTCATACATATCCTGTACCACTCTTACATACATCTCTGACACTCCCGACTTCCTCATACAATAACACAACTCCTCTCTAGGCACCCTGTCATATGCTTTCTCTAAGTCTACAAAAACACAATGCAACTCCTTCTGACCTTCTCTGTACTTCTCCATCAACACTCTCAGAGCAAACATCGCATTTGTAGTGCTCTTTCCCAGCATGAAACCATACTGCTGATCACTAATCATCACGTTCCTTCTTATCCTAGCTTCCACAACTCTTTCCCATAACTTCATGCTGAGACTGATCAATTTAATCCCTCTGTAGTTACTACAGCTCTGCACATCACCCTTATTCTTAAAAATTGGTACCAAAACACTTTTTCTCCATTCCTCAGGCATCCTCTCACTTTCCAAAATTTCATTAAACAATCTGGTTAAAAACTCCACTTCCATTTCAACTAAACACCTCCATACTTCCACAGGTATGTCATCTGGACCAACAGCATTTCCATTCTTCATCCTCTTCATAGTTATCCTTACTTCCTCTTTGCTAATCCATTGCACTTCAGGATTCACTATCCCCACATCATCCAACCTTCTCTCCCTCTCATTCTCTTCATTCATCAACCCCTCAAAGTGCTCTTTCCATCTGCTCAACACACTCTCCTCACTTGTAAGTATGTTTCCCTCATTATCCTTTATCACCTTTACCTGCTGCACATATTTCCTAGCTCGGTCCCTCTGTCTAGCCAATTGGTACAGGTCATTTTCTCCCTCCTTAGTGTCCAACCTTTTATACAACTCTTCATATGCCTTATCCTTAGCCTCCGCCACCTCTCTCTTTGCCATGCACCTCATCTCCTTATACTCTTGTCTACTTTCTTCATCTCTCTGACAATCCCACTTCTTCTTTGCCAACCTCTTTCTCTGTATACTCTCCTGTACTTCCTCATTCCACCACCATGTCTCCTTGTCGTCCTTCCTCTGTCCAGATGTCATACCAAGCACCTTTCTAGCCATCTCCCTTACTAGCTCTGCTTTAGTTACCCAGCTATTTGGTAACTCTTCACTGCCATGGTAGGAGACAAGAATGATACGGTGACAAAATTTGGGAAAGAGGTAGACGGAAGCTGTTTTATGTTTATTTGGAATGGTAGAGGACGAAAATGTGGAACAGGTGGCAAGACAAAAGACTTATTGGTTTCTTCAGGCCGGGTTGAGACAGAAATATTGAGAGCATGGAAAGGAAGAGGAATTAAGAAGCATAAAGCAGGAGGGAGAGACAATGAAGCTGATAGTGCAAGGAAATCAGAGGTAGAATTGGATTAGGAAGATGGGAATGGGTTGGAAGATAAAGGTAAAAGTAGTAGGGAGATGGGAATAGGAAAGTATAGGAAACAGCATAAGATAAGGAGTATAGAATGAATTGAAGTGGGTTAGAGAGGAAGTTGAACAGGGGAATCAGGGAATCTTATATTATAGTGGTGTGTGCTCCAGGCAACTAAGTGTAAATGGAGGTGTATGTATTTCCAGTATGTGAAATATTACTCAGTCCTCTTTTTGATAGGCATTTATAATGGGATGGAGAAAAGGTGTGTGTTATTGATGAAACTTTGAATAAAAGGGGGGAGGGATGAAAGAGAGACAGATTACCAGGTGGAATTCATTATGTTGTTTAATTCACAGGATGATGATGCCTGTGAGTGATTGAGCTGCTTTCTGTTTTACTTGCTCCATTTTGTTTGTTTGTTTATTTGTTTGATTGTTTTTAGAAATCTGCTTGGCCTGGTGTTTTTGTTCTATGTGAGAGATAGACACTTAAATTATCTAAGCTGCACATTTCACGTGTTTTTTCATTGGTTAAATTGTTTCTTGAGTGATACTTAAATACACAGTAAATTTCTCGCTTTTTGCCTTTTTCTGAAAAGATTTCATGCCTGCATAAACTAAAGTGCTGCTTGTGATTCCCTTCTAGTTTTTCCCACCCACACTCTCCTTTGCTGATGTGCTTTTTAAACCTGGTGATTTTAAGCTGCTCACCCCTACTGTAAATTGAGCTTAATAAGCTCCTCCCTTTCTACACTGCTGTTGATATCTTGAATTATGTATTTGCCTTTCCTTGTGCTTATATTGAAAAAGTGCATTTTGCCTCTCATTGTCTGTTCTGATTTACTTGCTCTGAATTCATTATCTAGCTAGCTATTGGAAAAGTAGTGCATTTTTACACTTTAGCAAGCACTTGTTTTTACATCAAGAGGTCAGTGGAATTTCCTTCTGATGCACTGGGAGGTAACCTGGTCTGTTTAGGTAGGGGAAACACCTGAGATTTCTGCATGCAGTTTTATTGGCTGGAGGGCTTATTAAACAGCTTATCTTGTTTTTAGTGCCTTTAGAAATTCACCAAAATTGAGTGGTTCTTGGCTCATTTATACAAAGTGAAGTACTTTTATTGAATAATCACACTTTTATAAGCTGTTTAAAGTACACCACTATATCTGTATCTTTAAGTTTGTGGTAGTGTTTCACTTCAGACACTCCTTTACTGTGCTTTTTCATTAGGAGGATTGGGATTATTCATCTAGTTGCAGTAGGTATTTACCTGGTCTGAGCTGAGAAGCACACAAAAGCACAATTTTTTTGCACTTCTTTTATATGCTGAGACTGTACTTTAGCAGTTACAAAAAACTATAATGTTTGCTGCTGCTTTAAGTAGTTAGTTGCACTATATTACATTGTATCTGTTAGTTGTAGGGCTGTTATAGGTGGTTTGTGTGGTCTTCTTACACTTGGGCTCCACATCAGCTATTCTACATTAAGAAGATGTTTTTCTGCATCACTGTGGCAGAAGTGTGCTGATCTAATTTGTCTGAGTTGGTGATTGATTGCTGGTGAAAGTCTTACTGTGTGCTTTCCTGACTGGTGGTTAGCTTAAAACATGTTTCTCTTTGCTCGTATTTAAGCCTCACATTTGCTCGATGCTGCTGTTCATGCAGTGATGGATAGCTGTGCCCTGTATTGACACAAAAGCTTAGAAGCTCAGTTTTTCTGTAAACAACTGTCAGGGAAACCTTTCCAAGCTTGTCTGCTGCTCTAGGAGCAACTGAATTGTGCACTGAGTAGCCATGCCTTATTGATCGACTTTAGGATCATAGGAAGTTACTATGCTAATAGTCCTAGGGCCCTTGCAAGCCTAGCCAAGTTTTTACCCTTTATTTCCAAGATCAGTGCCTATTGCACCTGTCCAAGAGTGACACAGGTGGAACCCCAAGGGTGAATTTACAGTCACCCATCCAATCATCCAGATTGTGTTTGAAGAGGGACAAAGAGGTGCTCTGTTTGACATGAAGTGGGAGTCTGCTCCAAAGGTGTGGTAACTTCTGGGAGACAAATCTGTCCCTCCTGCAGGTTTTATTAATGTCACATACCAGGTTAACGTCTTCAGAGTGAGTAACCTGTGTACCATTTGTTCCTCAGCCTACTCAAAGTATAGGTCCCTCTTGTTGTCTCTGCACTACCAGGACAGTACTGTCAAATTAACTCATTCCCTTCACTAATAAAACATACAGTAACAGCCTGTGATTATGGATGGGCAGTTTCCCATAATCTCCCTGGCCAGCCTGATAGACATGGGCATCCTAAGCAATGTAGCAATTGTGTCATGCATACTAAAAACCATTTACTCCTGAAACAAACAAATACTTTATATGAGAGATGTAGTTATACTCTAAAATTGGAGGCAAGCCTGTCACATAAGGACAAATCAAATGCCAAACAGGTTATCAGCACACACACTTCCACAGTAAATAAGGACATGACACATAAATCCACATATGTGGAGATACTCACTAGTAACTTACCAAAAGATCAGAGGCTTCCCAAATGCAAACCACTTATACACATAATGCAAAAAACAACCACAACACATAATAACACACACTCACACCAGTGTCTCAACAAATAAGCCCATAAGGTGTAAGACCACAAAACCTAATGTACTGGTCATCAGTGACTTCATTGTGAGACACACAGATGTCCCCCTCACCAAACTGTATAAGGATTACAGTTAACTGCCTGTCAGGTGCCAGGATCCATCAAGTTACTCAAACACTCAAGTCACTCAACCACAACTACCGGTATGACTCTGTCATAGTCCATGTGAGGGTGAATGACTTGAGACATACCTCACTGGACTATATTGAAGAGAGACATGACTGAGCTCTCAGATTACTTGTTGTGTCCAAGGATGATGCCACAATACAAATAAAAAATGATTGACTTTAGCAATTGGCTTAGCTTCTGGTGTCAATCCACAGGGATCCAATATCTGTCAGCCTGGGAAGACATGGTTGACAGGCCACACTGCTTTGCCAGAGATGGTCTCCACCTGTCTCCTCTAGGCTTTCAGATACTGGCAAAGACATTAGCCTTCCCAGGTGCCTTTTGTTTAGGTAGTGTCAAAATAACCAACCTCTCTAGATGAATTCAAGGTACTGCGGCTTAATACTAGGAGTCTAAACAAGAAACTGTACTTCCTGGAAGCACTCCTCACTTTGGAAGATTCTAATGTCTGTGCAGGTACCAAGACATGGTTCAAAGGCGTGGAAAGAACCACAGCTGTGCAGGGCTGCAATGCCTTCCATACATTTCAACCACAAACTGAGCATGAAAGAACCAAAGGAAGAGGTGTATCCATCTTGATTAAGGATAAGTACACCTCAAGACTGGTCAGACAGTATGACAATCTTGAGCTAATCCTTGTCCAATTAACTATAGGCAAAGCCCCTTACCACATTATAGCTAGCCAGAGGTTCCCACCATGAAACAGGAAAAGTATACTGCATACCTGGACTTACTGGAGTCACTTGCCATACAGACCAAAGCCTTTCTCATGGGTCCTACATATAGGTTCATAGAAGGGTACTGGGCTAATGGCCTTAGAGTGCTTACAAGCCTAGCCATATTTATCTGGAGTTGCCCAGTTGTCGGTGGTTAGGTGAGTGAAGTTCACAGAGGTAAGGGTCTATGCTAGTTAATACTGACTTCCTCTGTCCAGAAGGGACATGGGTGCCACCTCAGAAGTGAATCTGTGGTCACCCATCCATTGATCTTGGTTGTGTTTGAAGAGAGTCAGGGAGGGGCTCAGTTTCACTTGAACTGGAAGCTTGTTCCAGAGAAGTGACTGGGAAATATACGCAACCACAAGCATCTGAGTTTCCCAGACTTTGTCAAAGCAAATGCTCTGGGCCAGCTAGTCAGCACACCTAGAAGAAGCTCAAATGTCCTGGACACTGCACTCACTAACATGGGAGAGCATTGCATCCCCCCACACACATGTGATGTCCTCCTTGGAAAGATCAGACCATAAATCAGTCTCATTCAATGTAATTATAAGACCAGATTACCCATCAAGCTCAAAAACGCTTATGAATTTTTTAAAGACAAATTACCTCCTACTAAGTGATGGTATAAGAGCACTACTTAACCCTAGCACTAGACCCCCCTTTACTGTCCAGAAGGACAAGACTCTCTATTCGTCCCCACCAGCCAATCAGAAAAACAGCTTACTCTACCTATTCAGGCATGTCCAAAGGGCAGTTTCCGGTGTACTCTCCAGTCCAACTGGTGAATCTGGGCATTTTGAGGCAATGTTACAACTGCCTCATGTACACAGACAACCCACTCCTCCTACCACCAAACACTAATATATGTGAGAGATGCAATTATACAGCCAAACTGGAGGCAAAGCTCTCTCAACCCAAGACTGGAACTGACAGTCAAGAGGAGAAGGGTAATACTTGCAACACACCACCAGTCTCACATAGACCTAATAAACCAACACCGGCAAATAACACACAGGAATACATGAAAACATATGCGGATGCTCTAAATAAAAATCTGCAAATGCAACAGAGACCTCCAAAGCAGACATCCAAGCAACCTCCACACCTCATCACCAACCATGAAACACATAATTCATATAATCAGTGAGCCACGCAATCACAGCCGTTAAAGCAACATAACATACCCAACACACTAGTAATAGGCGACTCTATAGTCAGGCACACTGATGTCCCACTATCTAGGCTGGACAAGGAGAAGGTTACAGTTAGCTGCCTGTCTGGAGCCAGGATCTGCCACATAACACAAGCACTCAGGTCACTCCAGAACAAGTACAGATATGACTCTGTCATTGTCCATGTTGGTGTGAATGACCTGAGATGTACCTCCCTGGACTACATGAAAAGAGACATGGAGGAGCTCTCTGATCATGTAGCCCAGGCTGGTATGACCCTGAGTAGCATCCTGCCCTCACCAAGAATGATGCCACAGTATAAAGAAAAAATGATCAATTTCAACAATTGGCTAAGTTTCTGGTGTCATTCTAAGGGGATTCAGTATCTGTCTGCCTGGGATGATATGTTCGACAAGCCATATTGCTTCACAAGAGATGGCTTGCACCTGTCTCCCTTAGGCTTTCAAATACTGGCCAAGGCTCTTGCCACCCTCATAGTGCTTTATTTAGGCAAGGCTCAAAAGACAAACCCACCACCATTAATAGCACAAGTAACCAAAAACTGAGGGTAATGCTACTCAACACCAGAAGTCTAAACCTCAAAATGCACTCACTTGAGGCACTCCTCAGTATGGAGAACATCAACATCTGTGCAGTAACAGAAACCTGGTTTAAGGCTCCTGAGAGCACCCCAGCACTACTAGGCTATAACTCATACCATACCTTTCGGCCACAGAACCAGGACCGAAACACAAAAGGCGGGGGTGTATCCGTATTCATCAAGGATACCCACACCGCCAGGTTAGTGGCGCAGCACAATGCATCGGAGATCATCCATGTGCAACTAACAATGGGCAAAACTGCAGTCCAAATTGTAGCTTGCTACAGATCACCCCCCATGACCCAGGACCCCCATTCCACATTTCTGGAGACACTGGGAAATATGAAGGTCCTACCAAACACCCTAATACTGGGTGATTTCAAGTACCCAAACATAAACTGGGAGAACTACTCAAGTACTAACTCCCTTGCCCAATGCAATTTATAAACTCAAATGCCCTAAATCAACTAGTCAACACCCCCACCAGAGGGAACAACATATTGGACATTGGTCATCAGCAACATGGGCGACCAGTGTTCCACACCAGAGGTCAACCCCTCGCTGGTTAGATCAGACCATAGACTAAATACTCTGGGTATCCACATTCCGCCCCCACCTCCAATCAAGGAAACCACTGTGAAAAAACTTTTCAAAAGCAAACTTCACGTTACTTAAGACCGAAGTGGAAAGGTTCACAGCCCCCATGCTAAAGGACAATGCTGTCCAAGCTGCTGAAACCTTTACAAAGGCACTCTATGAGCATCTGCAGGAATGCATGGATCGTGCTATCCCAAGTAAAACCAAGAATCACTCCTCCAAGTAAAGGAAACCAGTCTGGTGGACCCCTGCCATAAAAAAGCTATACAACAGAAGGAGGAAACTAGTACAGAAAAGAGTAAAATCCCAGGAAGGAAAGACATCCCTGATCAGTATCAGCAATAAACTACGATCCTTCATTAAATCATCCAAAGTTAGTTTCGAAAGAAAAATTGCCAGTGACTCCAAAGATAATCACAAAGCATTCTTTAGCTATGTCAAGAACCTAAGTGGAAATGCTCAGATCTGCTCTGAGTTAGTGCAGAATGGCACAAAATACACTGAACCAACTGATATTGCCAACATTCTGGCAGACAGGTTTAGTGCAAACTTCACCCCCCTCTCACCCCCTAAAGGGCCGATAACCATACCAGAAGAATGTAGGGCCCCATCAATCACTGACACACAGGTTAAAACAGCCCTATCCAAAGCCAAAAACACAGCTTCAATGGGACCGGACGGTGTCCCTGGCTGTGTCTTACAAGAGCTCCAAAATGAACTAACCCCTCACCTAAACACACTGTTCAAACTCAGCCTCTCTACAGGCTACATACCTACAGAATGTCTCACAGCAACAGTTATCCCACTCCATAAAGGTGGAGCCACAATGGACCCCGGGAACTATCACCCTATAAGCCTGACTAGCCTGGTCTGCAAGGCTATGGAGTGCATCATCATGGAACTTATTAACAGAGACATTGGGAACCTCCAAACCTTGGACCCTACCCAGTTTGGCTTTGTTAAGGGCAGATCATGCCTCCTAAACCTGGTGGACTTCTTTGAGACAGTTAAGAAAAAACAGTCTCTTGCACCAAAGTCCTCTGTACGTAGCAGATCCATGAATATCCAAAAACAAGCAAACAGAGGACAACCACGTCGATAAAAGTACCATAAAACTTTATTTCCACAGATGAGCACTTTCAGGCCATATGCCCTTCATCAGATAACACACAGTATAAAACCTCACATATTTAAAATAAATATCAGTCTATCACATTTCAATAAAAAGCTCTCCTTTTCTTTAGGATGGGTTTTAAAGGTATATACCCATTAATACCATGAGACCTATCTGCTCCTAATCGCACTATCCACCTGGTTTCAGCACATTCAGTTTCATTTACCAAATTGCCCCCCCTGGTGTTTGGAATCACAACCTGTATCACCATAAATAGAAATGAATGTGTAGGGTTATCCTTCACATGTAATGCCAAAGCATTACGCTCATTACCAAGTCTAATATCTGATAAATGTTTGTAAATGCTGGTCTTAAACATATTATTGGTTTTCCCCACATAGTAAGTTTCACATCCTTGACATACAGCTATATATACCAAATTCTTAGTTTTACAATCAGCATATCCTTCAAAACATATTGTTTATTTGTCCTGGGATGTACAAATATTTGAGATTGCAATATGAAGTGACAAGCCTTACATTGATAACATGGGAAGGTACCTTTACTATTAATCTTAATATTTCTCTTATTACAGGGTTCCTTACATAATATATCCTTTAGATTCTTATTCCTCCTAAAAATAAATTTCGGAGCATTCCCTATTTGTGTCTTAAGCTTTGGGTCAGTGTACAATATTTGCCAGTGTCGTTTAATAATATCACAAATGTTACCCACGTCACTGCTATAAGTGAGGACCATTTTAATGCCCTCACTATCATTTCTCTTGGTAAATGTTTTATTTATATTTTTCTTTACCCCTTCATGCATCCTTCTATTCATCCATGGTTTAGCCATATTCTTCCTCTTCATTTTACTGTAATCTATTAGGGAGCTAGTCCTATCAGATTTATACCCTCTATCTATTAGATTTCGTTGGAAGCATTCCACTTCCTCATTAAATTTGTTATCATCACTGCATATCCTGGAGATCCTACACACTTGACCTTTAACTATGTTGTCAAAAGTGTGTCTTGGATGCATACTACTATGATGAAGTAAATTGTTACGCCAACATTCTTTCTTGAACAGTGATGTGGTAACTTTCCCCATCACATCCCTTTCTATTCTAACATCTAAAAAATCTATATTGCTGGTGGAATAATGAATGGTAAATCTAAAAATGCAGAACTATCTTCTAAATATTGAACAAACATTTCTAACTGTTGTACATCTCCATCCCATATGAAAAAAACGTCATCTACGAAACGTACATAAAACGCAAATATTGTGTCCAAGCATGTGTAGAATTAAATATAACCTGATCTTCCCAGTGCGCCAATACCAAGTTGGCGTACGAATTGGCATAGGGTGTACCCATGGCAACACCCTGTTTCTGTCTATAATACATGCCCTGACAAGCAAATACGTTAAATTCCAAAACTACTTGCAATAATTTACACACACATTGAACCTCATCATCATTAAACTGTGTTTTACAGCATAATAATTGTTCTATTGCTTGAACTCCATAAACATTGTCAATAACAGTAAATAAATTATTAACATCCAATGTCACAAACATTGACCTTGTCTCATTACTTGTTAATAAATATTCTGAAACAGAACCCAAAAAATGTGCTGTGTCCCTTAAAATCCTTGGAACATCCTCCACTATATGTCTCAGTGTGGTCTCCAACCAGATGGATATGTGGTCTGTGACCCAACCCCTACCTGACACAATAGGTCTAAGGGGTGGGTCTTTAGCATCCTTATGAATCTTAGGGATGGCTTTAAACATCGGTGTAACAGGATTTTGTATAAATAAAAAATCTCTTAGGTCCTCATTAATAAAACCTGCTGAATGCATGTTCCTAATAGAATTGTGTACTTTACCTATGTGGTTATTAACCATGATGGGATTCATCCTAATAAAAGTATGCACGTCACTAAGCATCACATTTAATTTGGAGCAATACATTGATTTGTTCATTATAACAATTGCCCCCCCTTATCTGCTTGTTTCACAATGTTTTCATTTTGTGTTAATTCTTGTAACGCTTCTTTCTGTTCAAGGGTTAAGTTATGAAACTTTTTCTTCCTAAAACTATTAAAATATTCTTCAAATTCTTGTTCACACATTCTAATGAAAACATTTAATGCTGGATTAAAAATTGGCATGAAAGTGCTAGGATGTTTAAGTTTTAAAACATTGCTTACATTTTCATTTGCATTACTAATAACATTTCTAGTGTCCTGATACATCTGTTGTAACATCACATTTCTTGCGAAACTTAAAATATCTAAAATCACCTGGCTGTGCTCTGCTAGAGCCTCCGGTATAAACGTCAGTCCCTTATTGAGTACTTCCAATGTTATATCATCCAGAATAATATCTGAAATATTAACAACAATATCACCATTGTCACTGACCCCCCTAGTCATTCCGACACCTTTCGTCTCTTGTGTTCGTTTGTCTGCGACGCACTCCATCTGCGCACGTTCTTCTTGCGCACTGGTGCTGGCAGCATTGGAAAAGTTCTGCTGTAAACGTTGGAAACATTCTTTGGTCTAGCTCCCTGCATTAGTCCAACATTGCTAGAATCATTGTTAACAGAATGTCCTTGTCGTATTTCCTCCGTGTTGCAAGGCATACACACTGTAGTTGTTGTATGCAAGGGATTGACCGTAGAACCAGGAAGTGGAGGGCACGTTCTCTGTTTACTATTGGTGGTGTTCTCTGTACGTGCTAATCTCTCCTCCATTTGTTGGTTTGGGGCTGGCTCCCTATTGGTGGCACCCATACGCCTCTCAAATCAGTGTTTTTATCTCCTTTATAACTCTCAGTACTTCAGCTACAGTTGGCTTAGATTTTGATTTCCATTTTGTAGGAATTGCTATTATTGGCATCCAGTAGCATTAAACTTAGTAAGACCTTGACACATCTGAACAATTTTAATCCTATATTCAAGCTCAAAAAAATAATTCCTTAGTTAGAACTATTTGCTCCTTCAACATTTCCAACAAAGTGCTCTGTAGGAAATTGTTAGATTCTGACAATTCATTACATTCCCCCCAAAAAAATCATGTGCCCAATTATCTGTCTCTGTCCCATCACACCTCCAGCATTTTCTATGTGGAAAACTTCCCTGAAATCTGCTTCAGTGTATAAAAATGCATGTGCAAATACTTCCAAGCAAAACTCTTTGGGAGCTGTACAGATGTCCTCCCATTTTCTTTTTATTTTATTGCCTTTCCTATGCACACTTTCCATTATTTTATAACTTCCTGTGAGCAACTATTACAGTTATCATGAAATGAATTGTATATGCCGTGCTAAATATCCTTCTTCTAACAGTAACTTCTGCTGTAGATTCTACTAAAAACTTTACCAGAGGTGGTCTTTCACTTTGCACTCCCCTATCCCTTTCTCTTCGCCTATACTCTTTTATCAATTCCTGTGTAAGAAAGGCAGTCTCTAACTAGCAGTCAAGAGTTCTGCTTGGTGTTATTCCGGTCTATTCCCTTTCCATCCCTAGTTACTTGCTGCCAGTGCGTTGCTTCCTTTAGTATTTTTCTCCAGTAAATTCAAGCCCACTCTTCTTATTTTCTATACTCCTCTTTGCAGTCATTCCTTTTGGCAAATTCTCCTTTCTCCATTCTCATGTTGGCTTAGTTCTTAGAATACTTTCTGCTACTTCATGAACATAATATGCTGCATGATTATTGTTATTCTCCTTAAGAAACTGCATCCACAATCTTGTTCTTGCACATTACTTCTCCAACCCCACTCCCGTGGCATCATCATCATCATCATTTCTGTTCACTTTAATTTATAACCTTCTGCTTGTGTTATGTAAATAAGCCTTAACTGCATAGCTTAACATATCCCTTCAAATCACATTTACATATTCTCATAATGTATAATAAAGTACAGCTTTCATGTTAAATGCTAATATTGTAGTTTATATTACAGATACAAACAATTAACTATAAATAAGGAAAATTATTTTACTTTCAGCAACACAAAAATTTTATCTGTTGAGATAATAATTCATTATACCTGTACTGGGCAAACACAGCTTGAGAAAAGAGTAAATGTTTTGATATGCTTAAAAACATAGTTATGTAATAAAATGAATTCTTACTGGTAAGCTATAGGAATGAAAATTTAGACAGTGATTCATAGGTAGGTACTAGTCTTGTAGACCATTTTAAGCCTTCCAATTTCTCTTCCAAAGATAAGAATTATACTCTGTACCTTGCGATTGTGAGGTAAATATGATAACAATTACACCACCACCCTCATGGTTCTGAGAGTCCCATTAATCTGAGGGATACTGTGGGACAACAGCAGAAGCAATTAGATGTGTTCAGATCTTTATTGGCGCTGATATTCATGTGGGATGAGACCCTGAGCAGGTAATATAGTCTGGTCAAGGTTCCCATGACTACTTCTGCACATTGTAGTATGGAATTTTACTTAGCTATACATAATTAAGCTGTCTTAGTTATTCTAGCTTGGAATAATGGGTACAAGATGAGTATGTCAGGGGTTGTTAGGGTAAATGTACAGTTGTTATTGTAAGAAAGATTAGCTGTACTAAGAAAATGGAAGCCTTATGCAAGGATGGCAAGGCTGAATTCCTTAGGTATAGCAATCCTTAGTTTAAGAGATGACAGTGACTCATTGGTTACCTGTAGTATTAGTAGTAAAACCCTAAGGATAGCTGACAACTGATTTATTAAATGTTAAAGAATGCTGGGGGATGATACCAAGATATCTGATCCCTTCTGCTTTGTCCAACATGATCTAAATACTTGTTTGTTTGTTGACACTGCAGTAGATGTTATATAATACATATCTGCAATATTTTAAGTAAAGACCTCCAGCACCCTCTCTGTCCAACCAGTGCTTCGTGTCCCTGCCCAAGTAGCTGACACACACACTTTGAAATCTGATTTATATACAAACACACACATATACGTAGGGAAGGCTGGCACAGGTTTACTAGCTATGCCCCTTCTGCCCATACTATAAGGTAGTACCAGCTACCACCAGCCACTCTTACTTATCAGCTACTATAAGGCCCTTACAAAGGGTGACCAGTTGTAATGTGTAATGTTACTATAAATCCAAATGGTAGTTTTGACCAAGACTTGCAAGGCTATTTAGGAGTAACCTGTACAGTGTTACCAAATACATAGGGTTTATATTAGATTAACAACAGCTAAAAACAGCGAACACCCTTACCTCGACACAGCTTAACCGAATGTGCTAAATCTTGAATGGCCAGAACAGTGATTTTTTCCGAGGCAAACAAAATTGCTGGGCCAACAAAAAAAAAAATAATAACAGGCAAAATAAAGTGGGGGGCTTCACCCCCACAACCCCTGATGTGGGGGGCACCTCCCTACTTAAATATACCAACTCTGAGATTACACTATAGTGGAGGAAACGGCAAAGTCCCAACAATGGCCCAGCATTGTTTTTTTCCTTGGAGAATCAAATTTCAGTTCTGGCCATTTGAGATTTAATGCTTTTGGTTAAGCTGTGTCAAGGTAAGGGTGTTCACTGTTTTTAGCTGTCAATGTTATAATATAGACCCAATACATATGCAAGTACTCTAAGAGCTTAAATATGTCTCACAAATATCAGCCACAAAAATAGGTTTAAATATATTTAATAATAAATAATAAAAGAACAAGACAATACTCAGAAAACAAACACAGTTACTTCAGAGTTCAGAATCACAGAAAATATTTTAAAACAACATTGCAGGACAGTCTCAAATAAATACAGAAAACATCTAAATTAAACTTTAGTATATTCCTATCTATATGTAAGAAAGATACTGTGCCCTAAGTCTTACTTGCAGACAACATGCAGGCAGAAATACTTAGTGGATGTTTCTAGGTCCAAGACAAGATACAAAATCCACAGTTTCTCTCTGAGAGAATTCTTAAATTAATATCAGACATTACTGCTGGGTTAGTTTAGATGGCATCACTCTTTGTCACCTGCCTTCAGTTCCCAGGATAAATAGAAGCTTTCAGAATTTTAAGATCTCTGTGAGAAGTACATATCTCTCAGAAGTTTGCAGAACTGTGCAGCTGCTAGGAAGTCATAAAGAAATCAAAATTTTACATTTTAAACCTAGTAATTACTTTTCTTTTCGGACAATAGAAAAAACTTCTAGGTCTAGATATCCTGTCTCCTTGTTGCAATAAATAGCTTTTAGAGCACATCGTAGAGCACTTAATTTCAACCTATTTTCTTAATGTTTGTATGTTAATCTTCTATGTTTTAGCAGGGTATGCTGTGGCTACATTCTTGAAGCTCAGTACTGTACAAACCCTGTTCAATACGCACTTCTGTATTAGTAGTTTAATATACACATAACATATACTTCTCTTACATTTGTAAGACAAGCATATGAATCATGTTGATATTAACAAATAATTATTTACAAAATTCCAGATAGCTGGGCTGGCAGTGTCACAGCATCCATGGATTGTTTCCAAAGAATTCAGGCAAGTAGAACAAAATCAACATTTTAAGCAGCCATGTATAACCTTGACTACATGAGAGAGAAAATAAAAAGTAAAAAAGAGAAGAGAAATAAGCCACAAAAGTACAAGTACAACTTTTGATAAATATGCACTCATTTGATTCCCAGTAATGGATAATACTCCATTCAAAGGTGAGATGTCTTGTAGTGTGTCCTTTACACTGTTCAAGTTTATTACATTTCAATCACATAACATTAGCTGAGTTGTATGAGATGCACTTAAGGCTTTACCCTGATCCATCCTTCTAGGCAAAGCCAGACCAGACAGAAATAGCCACCATTGGTTAACATCACTACTCCACTTTCTGGAGTAAAACTTCAGGAATACAATTTGGTTATTGGTTAGGGCTTCAGCTTCTGTCTTCCCATGGGATATGAAAATATGTAAGTCCTCTCTGCTATCTAATGTACATTGTAGAAGTATGGCATTGAAAAGGGTTTCCACCATTTTGTTGTCCAGTTCTAGGCTGCAAGAAATATTAAGCATAAAAGATCAGTCTCCAATGTTCACCATGTAGTCAAGTCATAAAAATGAAACAAAAACAGAGGAGCCCTTAGCCTTATCTACTTTCATCATAACTGTTGCAGAAAAGCCCTGTTGTATCCTTCAAAAAGATGTAATTTTAGACATCTACAAACACATGAAGTCTAACTCCAATGGCCCTCTCACAGGTTCATAGGTTCATAGGTGTTTACTAGGCTAATGACCACAGGGACCTTTTTAAGTTTAGGCATCCATCCCAAATCTCTGCAAAGTTCTGATACCCTTGATAAGTGTAAGCATGGGCCTGGGAGATGAACCATTTACAGGTTACTTGAGTTCATTACAGACATAGGTGCTAAACCAGGGATGGATTTCTGGTTTCCTATTCAATTGTCCAAGCTGCACTTTAATTGGCTTAGGGAGGAACTCTGCTTCACATGGATTGGGAACCTGTTCCATAGATGGGGTAGTCTCTAGGGTACATACCTATCTCTCCCGCAGGTCCTATTTATATTACGAGCAAGGTTTAAGTCTTTAGAATGGGTAATTCTGGTGCTGTTTGTTTTGTGGAGATGCAGAAGGTCCATCAGAGTGGGGTCTGCCAATGCCCTGCATACCAGGCATAGATCTCCCTTCAAAATCCCGTAGGACACAGAATACAGGGATAGGGCCTTGTGGAGGTCTGCATAGGACATTTACTTATACCCTGTATTCTTTTAATTCATCCCACTGATTTCATAGAAGCTTGATGCCAATCTTCTGTTGAGTCAATTTTATTCAAATGTCTTTCATTCGGGGGATTTCAACTCTCTTAAAGAAGACCTTGTTAGGGATTGCACAGCAGACTGATGGAGATTCATCTCTTGATCCACCACTACAAGCTAATATCTCTATACCTTATTATAAGGGTTGAATTATAAAAGTGTATGCACTATTTAGTCTGTAGATATAATAGCCTTGCTTGATAAGCTTGAAAGACTGGCTAGTATTAAAAATTATTAGGAGTGGCCTTTTTGTTGATATAAGCATTTTTTTGGGTTTCATTTATATAAAAAATATTTTATTTGAAGTATTAAAACATAGCAATGAAAAAAACGAATCAGTTGTCAGTGAAGTAGAACATTCCATATAATCTCTGTAGGCCAGCTGCTACTGGTGTTGCATAATTATGTGCAATAACACTAACCCAAATTCTGTTTGAAACTGTATAAAAATTCAAATCAAAATTCAACCTTAGGTTTTACATTGTTATGGACAAGGCCTCCCACTCTGTCTGTCTAGGGAGGAACATTTCCTTTGTACAATCTTACTAATATCAGGGGCAGCTGGTGACCTTAAAGCAAGGGGGTGCAGCAGGAAGTAAGTGAATGGGTAAAACTAAGTGTAATGAGGTGGGGCTATGTTATGGCTGGGTCCACTTTGACAGAGGTTACAGTTTTAAATAAGGAGCAGGTCTTGCACTACTGCACATGCTAGTCTTCCATCAGTGGTCTTCTTCAGAATACATTCCAGAGCATTCCATTTCAGACATACAAACAGATGGTCACTATAATGTAAATAAACTTATTTCACTCAGAAAATGACACACTAGCCACGCCAGACAGATTAATAGCTATTTAACTGTAAAGAAATAACCACAGGGGGTCAGTCACATTCATCCACAGACTGCTTCAGTGCCCACCAGTTGTAGGCTCTTTATTGACTGTGTACACCTGATCTGTCTGACTGAGATCAAATAAAATAATAATGACCTCAATAATGTATTTGGGCTAGGTTCAGTGAAACACTAACTCTGCCAAACCAAATCAATAACTTTCTCTGTATCCAATAATTATAGCCACAATATTGACTATGTACATCTCAGATCACAGATTATGATCATAGCAATGAATAAATACATAATGGCCTTAGGTATGTATTTTAACTTGTTGTTGTCAAATACATACAGTACAACCCATTGCATTACACACACACACACACACACACACACACACACACACACACACACACACACACACACACACACACACACACACACACACGCACACTCACATGCACACGCACACACACACACGCACACACACACACACAAGCACATGCACACACACACACACACACACACACACACACACACACACACACACACACACACACACACGCTCACTAATTATAGCCACTTTGTTGACGTCTACATCTCAGATGTCTGATTGTGATTAAACAAATGAATGGATAAATAAATAAATAATGATTGTAGTAAGGTATATTACATCACTGTTTTTACCATCACACAGCACATTCGTTTGCAACCGCCCATCTACATACATATATACATGCACACACAAATACACACCCACACACACACACACACACACACACACACACACACACACACACACACACACACGCAAACACTCACACACACACGTGAATCAATTACAACCACTTAAACTGAGCCTGTATGCTTCAGTTGTCTGAATGTGATCAAGTGAATGAAACTCCACATGATCAATCTCATTATCAAAAATACTTTACAACACACAATAAGGAAACTGAAAACTTTCTGTACTAGGATCTTATTTGTCTTGTTTTTTCTGTACATTGAGCATAGCATTGATTTTTTTCCATATCTGGTTTCACACCTTCCATCACCAATATGTAATGTGCAGGAGTGCTAGACAGTGAACTTTTCTATTTTTTTTTTTTTTTTTTTGCAGTGTCACTCTAAATAAAATGTAATTCATATTTCTGGATCCAAAGCTTACATTTTCCAAACAAGTTACCAGTATAATCAGAGATGTATGTGACCTAAATGAAGATGCTTGGAAATGTTCATTAAAAAAGACTGGTTGTTCAGCATTTTCTTTGTAAAATACAAACAAAAAATGTAGTCACTCTGTTAGAGGAAGAAATTAAATGGAAACATTTTCAACATTTATGAGACAAAAGAAGCAATTTGTGGTAAAAAAAATGAAAGGGAAAAAGGAAGAAAGGAAAATAAATGATATGCAGTTCTGTGGAAGGAACTTCTAGTTTTATTGTTTGAAGGCCAGCAAATATTTTATAGTGGAAGTCATCCAGTTCTTTATCTTCTCTGCATTGTTGAAGATTACATGAAGAGCACTCAGCAGAAAAGCAGCTGCTAGTGTCCTAATCATAAACTGTATTCTGTGTATTCTGAGACAGTGTAATTAATACATACAATCACTCTCTCTCTCTGTCTCTCTCTCTCTCTCTCTCTCTATATATATATATATATATATATACACATACATACATACATGTGTCTGTGTGTGTGTGTGTGTGTGTGTGTGTGTGTGTGTGTGTGTGTGTGTGTGTGTGTGTGTGTGTGTGTGTGTGTGTGTGTGTGGGGGGGGGGCATGTACAGTTCATTTCATCAAATTTCATTTTCATCTAATTACAAATCACTGAAAATATTGAAAGCATTGAGTGGAATCACATTTCCTAGAGAACTGTACAAGTCTACACATAATCACTACTTGCGTGGTTTGGGGTCTTAGGATCATAATAATTACAAGGCAAATTAGTGTAAAACATATTGTACCCCATATCTAGAAGCTTGTGGTTGGGCACTAGGGGTGATTTACTGTGTGTGGTGTTTTTTTCTTTTTTCTGTGGTTGTGCAGCTATGGAGTTAGATATTTAAGTAAAGGACATGAGAAGCAAAACTGCACAAATGAGGGTTGGAGTAAGGCTTGCCTCCCCCTCACAGAACAAAACTGTATATTATTTTTCATATGAAATGTGATTAAATGAAGATTTTGAGTGATTAGACAAAATGGCAATCACATGAAATAGTGCATAGATAGAAAGATAGATATAGTTTTACTGGAAAGACCTTGAAGAGTCATATCACATTACACATATCTCCTAATAGTTAACCCCCTTTAAAAGTCATAATCTAAACTTAAACAAATATTCTACATAGAAGTATATGATGTCTGTTCACATGTTCCCGGCATTTAAAGACATATATCCAGAATATAGGTGCACTAAATTCGCATAGCAAAAGAAATTAAAAAAAATAATAATTATAAAAGTGAGCTTTTCTTCCTTTGTGATATGATGACCAAAAGCAGTAGTAAAATGGTTACACAGTTTGATAATGGGACTGTAGGTCTAATTTTTATATCTGAAATTAGAGCCAAATGTGGTCTCAATCAAATTAGCTTTAAATACATTTTTTATTTTAAAATGTATAAGTCAAGGACTATACCTCTGTGAAATACTTTAGTAAGTACAGGCCAATATGGGTGCAATAGTTCATAAAGGTTGATAATATTGTGCTTGTATAAAGGATGAATACTTGACTTTTTTGTGTTGAGAGAAGTGCAATATACATTCAGAAATCATCTTTATTAAGGGATTATACACAAATAGTCAATCTTATATCATCAATGTTTATCTATTAAATTAAAAAGGCCAATGACCAGAAAAACACTCAGAAATAAATAAAGCATCTAAAATATTGTTCTACATTACGTTATGTAAATGTATAGCTGCATACCCTCATAGAAAAAGTCACAATCTTTTTCCAAGGCTCTTAAAACGTACAGTTAGAATGCACAGTTAAGTTTCCAATCATTAAGTAATCAAAGTCAACCAAACAAATATCCGGAATATCATCACTTGTGTGAAGGCAATTATTTAATAAGATGGTATGACATTAGATCTAAAATACATGCCTCTGTATTTCTTACAGTCATGTAACTGACATCAACTGCCACTGAAAATATGCTAGAAAGTGTATCCTAGTAATGGCATAGGTAAACTTCCCACAAAATTCAACAAAGAGCAGATTCTCAGTCCTACCATATTGAATTACAGTCAAAGAAATATAGGCATATGAGTGTTGAAATATAATTCCTTAAAATGTTACTAATAAATGTCACACGACTTTTAAAATATTACCTCGTGTGTGTGTGTGTGTGTGTGTGTGTGTGTGTGTGTGTGTGTGTGTGTGTGTGTGTGTGTGTGTGTGTGTGTGTGTGTGTGTGTGTGTGTGTGTGTGCGCGCGTGTGTGTTTCAAATGCAGGTCTAAGGTGATGATAGTTTGCAAAGCTCCTTACTACTTGAATTATGCAAATAATGTATATATAATGCATTTCAATGTGTAAAGTACTCTATATGTCCAGCATGCAATTGTACTGAAATGGAGCAACATCAAAACTAAAAATTGTTCATTTTTTCCTTAAAATAGCATGTTCTGTCACTACAAATATACTAACAGAAAAATATGTCAGTGCAACAGTAAACCTGTCTAACTCATCGTCAGTAAGGAGCTGTTGATTAGTCTTTACACCTGGATTCACAACATCAGTGCAGTTTGCACCTGAGTGTTCAAGTCTAATTCCCTGAAAGGCTTGTAAGACATGCTAGACAGTGACTCGACTGGTCAAAGACATAGGCTAGTATGCATAGTCACTTGCGCAAATACGATAAGGGT
Organism: Protopterus annectens; assembly: GCF_019279795.1. Classification (NCBI taxonomy): domain Eukaryota; kingdom Metazoa; phylum Chordata; order Ceratodontiformes; family Protopteridae; genus Protopterus; species Protopterus annectens. The sequence continues at coordinate 1,025,816,011 of NC_056732.1, read as the reverse complement.
ATTCCTGATGCTTATGAATAGGCATAGCAAAAGTAAGATTCAGAGAGGCCATTTATGCTAATATAAAGGACTTAAAAATAATAACATGCAAATGGCAAATGTAAAGCATAGTATGCTAATGAGGCAATTTTGTTCAATTCATAGTCTGACATCCATGCAGTAAGTACATCCACTGCTAAAAGCAATGCTTTGCCTATGATATTGGAGTTGCAATCCATAAACTTGCCCCCAGCTCTCCCTTCAGTAGTTTGTCCAAGTATGCACAAGCACTTTCCTGACGCACAAATGAATTATTTCCCCCAGCAACCCCTTCATTAGTTTGTCTTAAGTATACACAGCACTAGAATGACGCAAAACAAATTATTTTAGCCAGTCATCACTTCAGCAGTCTGACCATATATGCACAAATATTTCCCTGACACACAAATGAATTATTTTCCCAAGTGGTCCCTTCAGGAGAATGTCTAGATATAAACAAGCACTAAAATGAAATATTCGCCTAAGCAAACCCTTCAGTTACATGTCCTGTTATGCACAAGCACCAAAATGAAACATTCAGCCAAGTGACCTCTTCAGTAAAATGTAGCAACAAAAAGTAACCCAGCAGGTTAGACATAATGCACTTTTCCACCATATCAGTGTTAACCTTGGCCATGAGTTTGTTTTTATGGTGTTACAACTACAATCTCCATGCCTAAGGGCTGGGTATTTATGCAATCAAACAGAGTTGAATGAAATAAAATGGATTGCAGAACTGAGGGCGGATGCCTTTGCAGGACTTCAATACATTTTACCACTCAAACTTGTGCTGAACGGGCATAGGCCCTTCTTTTGATTCTGACTGGGTACAGCTGATTTTAATTGTGGAGACATTTAATGATTTTAGATCTGATGAAGGGCTTTGGTCTGAAAGTGCTAATCTTCTTTGTTGTTTTTTTTATTTATTCATTAAAGTTTTTATTCACTTAGCCTTGTTGGTCTGGTTTGGCTGTTTTTTACTTTGGCATCTTCAGTAAAATGTCCTGGTATGCAGGAGCACCAAAATGAAACATTCAGCCAAGTGACCCCTTCAGCAAAATGTCTACATATGCACAAGCACCAAAAGGAAACATTTCCCCAAGCGACCCCATCACCATAATGTCCAGGTATACACAAGCACTATTCAATCTCCCCTCACATCTCCATATTATCCTGGAATAAATTCAGGACTATTTATACACTTAGTATACAAATGAGCTCATTATAGATTTATGTCTAAGAATCATACTAATATGCACATGTCTAGCTGTCCCCCTATCATTTATGTGTTAAGCATGTTAGCGTTTGTGATGGGGTGTGTGTGTAAAACAACTCCTTCATGTGTACATATTCATGCTGAAAGTCTGCGACTTGCATATCGAAGTAGCACTGCTTTTCATGTATCGCTGCTACAAAACATTTTGTTTCTGGTGAGTGAAGAAGCAAAGGATTATTGTATCCCAACAGTGTGAAGCTGTGCTGAGACCAGCATTAGTAGTAGCCAGGCAGTAGCCATTCATGCAACTCCTCTCTTTTCATCATTCTTGACAAGTTAATTCTTTGTTTTCAAAGTACTGCTTGACTTGTTTCTAACTTCAAAATATCTGCCTAAATACTTCATCCTTAAATTTTCAGGGTCTATGTATTAGTTTCTCCTCAAGTGTTTGGCAGTGCGCTGTACAGACTCAGACATCTTGAGTGACAGTCTTCCTTAAAAGCACAATTGAAATTTCTCCAATACCTAGCTGCACACAGGACAACTAGTTTGCAGTGACAAGTACTGTCCACATAGTTGCAAACCGGATATTCCTGACAGTGACTGAGATTCTCACGCCAGAACACTATGCATGCAGTTTACTTAGCTGTATGCAGATTATGTAACAAATATTATGTGGGGAAAACGGATCGTTGTTTGAAAGAGAGAATTAGGGTACATCTGCATAGTATAAATAAAAAGAATCTCACAAATGCACTAGCTAAACATGTAGTTAATACAGATATAAGACATGAGTTCAAGTTTTTAGTTTTGGGTATTACCCATGAGAATGTGAGACATGGTAATATCAGACACAGAACAGAAGAGCTCGAAGCTTGCTGGATAGCTAGGCTCAGGGCAAATTATGGTCATGGACTTAATGATCATATTCCAATTAAACCAGTGTTACAAAGTAGACCTTTAAGGAAGAAATGATATGCTTGTTTTTATGCTTTTTTTACATATACATTTTTCACTTTTTATGTTTATGTTTTATTAATGAAGTTTAATGTATATTTTTTATGCAAATGTGTTTTAGGTGGAAAACCATGTTTTTTTATGTGATCTATATCTTTAAATTTGTATTGTATAAGTATCACATGATTGTAAAGGTATATATATAAAGGTGTAGTACTTCAGTTTACTTCAAACACCTGATGAAGCTATATGTGAAAGCGCTTGTGTGAATAAAGCTGAGCTGACCTGGATTTATCTGGATTTATCTTGAGTTCTTGTTTTTTGGAATTTATTATTGCTGCTACTTCTGAATCTGGAGCCATACCTTTGCTGTTTTTTTGTGCATTTGGACTATTATTTTATAGCAAAGGTAAAAGTGGTTTGTTTGGTATTTTTGTTGTTTTTGCTAATATTGAACCTTTAATTGATAGCGACTTATTAGTGACAGTGGATATTTGTTCACTTTTCACTGTGATGTCCAAATAGGCATTGTGATAGTTAGAGATTTTTTTCATGTTGATTTCCTATGATATAAAACATATTAATTTGATATGTCTTTTCAATGAGATTATTTTAGAGAATAATGTCTTTGTTTTTGGAGATGGGTATTATAACAACATACAGGTGTGGCAATGGGGACATCATGTGCTAACAGCTACGCTAACAGCGTGGATGCACCGTGGAAGATCACACATGTTTTAAACAGTGTTTATGCACCTTATATATGCTTTTATAGAAGATTTGTCAATGATGCCTTCTTTATTTGGAGAGGCTCTGTAGGCATGTTTAATCAGTTATTTGATTAATCACACCGTACTACTGAATTTTTGCACTTTACTATGCAGGAATCTTACACTGAAGTAGAGTTCTTGGACGTTAAGTTAGTGAGGACTGGTGATAATCTATTAGTAACAAAGAGGTTTAAGAAGACAGTACATCATAATCACATTTTACACAGAAATAGCAACCATCCTAAACACATTTTTAAGAATATAGTTAGAGGACAATCCATGAGGATCTTACGATTGAGTAGTGAGACAGGAATATTTGAAAGGGAGTTAGACCTTATGAAGAATGAGTTTTAAGCCAGGGGTTACCATGAACAGGCGATAGACTCTGAGCTGGGCAAAGTGTGGTCCTGGAGGACAGGTAGGGCAGCACTTTTTATTCAGACTGCAATATTGAAGGATATCCCGGTGTGGAGGAGCACAACAGGGTATGACCACACCAGTTTGTATACGTTATTCAAGTAATGTTAATACGTTTGTGCAGCCATCAAAAGGAAGTGGCATAGTTTGATGTCAGATAGTGGCATCAATGTGTTGATTGCAAATAAACCTCGATTTGTTAAGAACAAGAGCTCCCTTAAACGCATGTTGTGTTATGGACCAAAGCCACATCAAGCTGAGATGATGTTTCCAGGTACCACAAGTTGTGGAAAGTGTAATCACTGTCAATTTATAGATCACAGTAATATGTTTAAGCATCCAGTTACTGGGAGACAGTATGTGTTTTGAGTTGTTGCCAATTGTCAAACTGAGAACTTAGTTTATTTAGCCAAATGTGTTGTATGTCCACATTTTTATGTGGGGAAGACCAATAGAATGATCTTTGAGAGTATCAGAGCACATTTGAGAACTATTAGACAAGGTGATATTAGCAACCATTTGACTAAACACGTATTTGATGAAGGTAGTGAACACAATTTTAATTTTTTGGTTATTGAGACAGTTTTTGAGGGGATGTAATGAACAGGTCTGAATGTAGGGAGTTATCGTGGGTTCTCCAGCTGCAAGCGAACAAGAAGTTTGGATTTAATGGCAAGGTCTCATTGATACCCGATTTGAGAGCCAGAGGCCTTCGTAGGAAATAGGACACCAATGAGGTGTCCATTATCCATCTCTGGGTTATTGCTCAGTCTCAGTTGTTGTTTTGTTTTTGTTGTTGTTGTGATGATTGGTGGGATTAAGAATTTTTTATGTTTTATCATCTTCATTTTGGGCGATGTTATATATATTTTTTTTTAATTTAGTAATTCGTTTTCAGATTTTGATTAATTTATTTTTATGTGTAGTTGCATTTTCGTTTGTGTTTATGGAGTATTTGCAGTGATGTATTTCAAGCGGATGTTGACTGTAATGTATTACAGTCTTAATTTTTGCATTCACTCATGTAATTTAATTTTTTCCATACCATATGTTTTTATATATTTTTCACTTATGCTTTACAGTTATATTTGGTATTGTGAGAAGAGGTAGTCCAAGGGCATATATATTGTAATGGATTGTGATATATTAAACAGCTGAGTTTTCCTTATTACCAGATTGAGTTTAGGGTAGCCAATGAGACCTACATTAATAGGATCGGCATGTGAGATCTGTAATGGATAGTGATAGACCAAACAGTTGAGCCCTCCTTATGATTAGATTCTGTTCAGGGAAGCCAATGAGACCTCTGTTAACCTGATTGGCATGCAAGATCTGTTTATTATCAGGTTATAACTTTGTCTACTTCATTTTTTTCATAATTGGGATGTTAGCATTGCAAGAAATGTTTTGTTGATGCATATGCATTAAGCAACATTTTATTGGTGACTTTTGGGAATGTTAAGTATTGGTTGGCTGCTGGTGTTTCTCCTAGTGTTAAGGGGATTTGTGCAGTATGACACATTATAGACCAGGGTTTTTGTTATTGTAGTTTGAAGTTTTTATGTGTTATTTTATTACTGTTCGTGGATCAGTTGTGATTTTAGTCATCATTAATAGTTATGGTTTCATTGTTTGTAGGGTAGGGTAGTTATTGGCTCAAGATATCGTTCTCATTTTTTTGTGAACAGTGTTTGATGCTTATATAAGGAATATACATGCTCTTACTGCTTTACCCATTGTAGACATACTATTTGATTGGTCTGAGTTATAAATTTCCTTTGTTGATTGGTTACATTTTTAGATGTCATGAAGGGATTTTTTATCCCATGTTTTAATAGAATGGCATTATGTGTTTTTCAGCCGTGGACTCGCTTTTTATAAAAAGTTTTATTTTCAGCATCATAGATACACAGGGTGATTATGTGCATGTGAATCTGCTCATCTTTGTACAGGTGCAATCATTGGTCATCATAGGAAAGGCAAAGCAGTCATTAGCTCACGCTGTTTAGAATGTTGTTTTGAGGGATTTTCAGAGGATTTTGCAATGGGCAGACAAGTTTGCCGTCTTTTAACCAATCATCTGTTTTTATTTTGGACTGGTTTTATTTGGCATATTTCTTTGCTGATTCATTGATGTAAATGCATTAGGTATGGATGGAGCCACAGAGCATTTTATTTATTTATAATATGAACAGTTGATTCGGCGAATGCCGATGATACATTTCAGTTGATATTTCTCTAAAGTAGGTTTTAAAATCAACAATGAAAGTTTTTTTTTTTATTTAGACTTGCAGCGCTTTGATGTGTAGTTGTTATGATATGATTGATGTGTCTGAGATTCTTCTTTTTTGAATGTTCAGTTCTCTTCAGCCTATATTGAAATAACAATTTAAATGGTTATTCACTGTTAACTTTGATTATTTGATACAAAACTACTTTTTAACTTTGGTTATTCATTACAGTGTGGTTACTTTATAATGGTTACTTGAGTTACACCATGTTAATAAGATTTTAGCCAATGAATTTTGGCCGTCATAGTGATGGAACCAATTAGAATTTAGTGTTCCTACAACAGTGATAGGTTATATGATTTCCATGCAAGCTCCTGATAGGACATCTCTATTATATTGTTATGTGGTTGGTTAATAGAGACGCCAGTAGCATTAGTTATGCACAGTTAATTCTTTGATTGTTGTTTGACAACTATTGGTTGTCCTTAATTGATACAATTATTTAAGAATGTATTTTTGATGTGTAATTTTAACAGTCTAAAGAAGCAATAGTACTTTGTGAAAGCACTTACCATTTATTATTCATTTGTTATTTTAATAAAGTTCTCCATTTCCCCGCCACAGTGGCGGTGGATTTTATTTAAGTAAGGAGAAAGTTACGTTCAGTTACTTATCAGGGGCTAGGATCCACTACATTACACATGCACTCAGGTCATTGGACCACAATTACCAGTATGACTCAGTCATAGTCCATGCGGGAGTAAATGACCTGAGACATACCTCCCTAGACTATATGAAGAGAGACATTATGGAGCATTCAGAAGATGTGTCTCAGGCTGGTATGAGCCTAGCATTGAGCAGTATTTTACCTTCAACAAGGATGATGCCACAATATGAACAAAAGATGGTGAATGTCAAACTGAAAGTACTTCCAACATAGCAAATCAAATCCAAGAAAATCTAAAGGTGTTACTGCTCAATGCTAGGAGTCTAAAAAAATACTCCAATCCCTAGAAGCTTTCTTTAACCTAGAGAATGCTGACGTCTATGTAGTCACTGAGACATGATTTAAAGTCACTGACAGTAAACCAACAGTGGACGGTTATAATGCCTTCCACACATTTAGGCCAGCTACTTCACAGACAGGGACTAAAGGTGGAGGTGTCTCTATTTACATCAAAAATAAATATACTTCAAGGCTGGTCAAACAGGACAATTCACTTGAGCTGCTCTATGTTCAAATCACCATAGATAAAATCCAGTACCACTTTCTTGCAAGTTATAGGTCCCCCTCCATGACCCAGAAAACCCATACCATGTATTTAAACTTATTAGAAACCCTAACCATCCAACCCAACACCATATCCATGGGTGACTTTAATTACCCCACTATTAACGGGGAATCCTATATGATACCAAACATACATGCACAGAGATTCCTGGATTTTGTATAACTAAACTACCTGGACCAGATAGTCAATACACCAACCAGCGGTGCAACCATACTGGATCTGGTCCTCACTAATATGGGAGACTGCTGCACATCCCCTACGGTAATGCCTTCTCTGCTAAGGTCAAACCACAAAATGGTCTCCTTTGAAGTAAAAATAAAACCTGGACCCCCAGCTAAACCTGGAATATTCAGAAACTATTCTACGGTTAACCTCATGCTATTAAGTGAGAACCTGGCAAAATTTCAAGCCCCCATAAACCCCGAGAACATTTATGCCTATGCAGAACTGTTCACAGAAACTCTGTGCAAACATGTTAATAGCTGTAGAGAGGTAGCTGCACTCACCAGGATGAAGTACAGAACTAACTCCAAAAACAAGCCACCCTGGTGGAATCACAAAATCAGTCAGATGTATAACAGGAGGAAGAAGATGATGGCAAAAATTAGCAGGTGCAGCACCCAGCAGGCACTCTCATCAAATTAAACAAACAACTCAGAGGGTAAATAAAGTCTACCAAAGCCAAATTTCATGTAGGTTTGGCCTCCCAGGCCAATGACAACCACAAAGCATTCTTTAGCTATGTCCACAACCTCAAAGGTAATATACAATTGTGTGCAGAGCCCATTGTAAATGGAGCCACCTATACTGAGCCAGAAGATGTAGCAAACCTCCTGGCTGATAAATTCAGTACCAACTTTACTCCTCTTTTCCCCTCAACCTTCCCTCAGGAAATATCATCAAATATAACTCCACCTACTATCACTAGGAAACAGGTCCTTAATGCTCTCTCTAAGACCAAGAACACTGCATCAATTGGCCCTGACAATATCCCAGAATGCCTTCTAAATAGCATGAAACATGACCTATCAGGGGCTCTGGAATTACTATTTAACTGTAGCCTCCAAACAAGCTTTGTGCTTCATGACTGGAGAAAGGTAGCATTCGTCCCTCTGCACAAAGATGGTCCATCTGTAGACCCTGGAAACTACAGACCCATAAGTGTCACTAGTCTTATACATAACGTCATGGAAAGAATTATCATGGAGATAATCAATCAATAGAGATATAGTAAACCTCCAGACACTGGACCCAACCCACTTTGGATTCATCAAGTGCAGATCATACCTACTCAACCTGGTGGACTTGTTTGAGAAGGTCGCCAAAGCAATGAATGAGGGTAGAACCATTCACACTGCCTACCTTGACCTGGCCAAGGCATTTGACACAATACCCCATTTGGGCATTGTTGGCAAACTCAAGAGGTTAGGTACAAACCTATATGCCACCCGGTGGATAGCCAACTGGCTCACAGACAGGACCCAGTAAGTTAGAATTGGGGAGTCCACCTCTACAAAGAGGCTAGTCATAAGTGTTGTCCCTCTGGGATCAGTCCTTGGACTGCTTCTTTTTGGTATTTACTTCTCAGAAGTCAAGGCCAATGTCAGTGGTCTCTGGCTGACTAAATTTGCAGATGATTGCAAATTAGGAGCTGTCATTGAATCTCACGCTGGCACAGATGTCATACAGGAGGGGCAGACACAAACAACTAGTGTCAGAGCCACAGACTGAAACTAAATGCCAAGAAATGCATAATAGTATCCTTTCGGAAGTCATCCATCCCTGGTAACTATCATATTGACAACACACCCCTTAGAGTTGACCCAGTAGACAGGGACTTAGGGACACACATAGATAGTAATGAGCCTTTGATCATCACGTGTCTATAGTGGTGAGGAAATCATTCTATGTTGTGCAACTTATAAACAAACGTAAGGCATCTAAGTCCAAGGAAGTCATTGTTCCACTTTATTCGGCATTCATTAAACCTATCATCGAGTACATTGCCCACTTTGATATGTACCTAACCAGGTATACCCAACAATTGGAACATCCACAGAGGTTCCTCACTAAAAGAACAGGGTGCAAGTAATATGTCCTATGCAGACCACCTCAAGGCCTTAATCCCTGTATTCTGTCTCCTACAGGCTTTTGAGGGGAGATCTATGCCTGACATACAGGGCATTGTCAGAACCCACTCTGATAGATCTCCTGCATATCCACAAAACAAACAGCACCAGAATTACCCATTCTAAAGGCTTAAACCTTGCCTGTGATATAAATAGGACCTGCTAGAGAGACAGGTATGTATCCCAGAGACTACCCTGTCTATGGAATAGGCTCCCCATCCATGTGAAGCAGAGTTCTTCCCTAACCCAATTCAAGTGTAAATTGGACATTTGGATGAGAAACCGGAAATTCATCCCTGGTTTGGCACCTATGTCTCTAATGGACACAGGTAACCTGAAAATAGTTGTCTCCCAGGCCCATGCTTACACTTATTAAGGGTAGCAGAACTTGTCAGAGATTTGGGATGCATGACTAGTCTTAAAAAGGCCCTTGTGGTTGTTAGCCTAGTAAACACCTATGAACCTATAAAAAATACAAAGCCTCGGACTATGAATACCTCTGTTAATTTTGATACTTGGAAGATCAGAATGCTATAAGTTTTGTTTCACTCACCAGGTGTTTGGTTTCATGTTCCAGTACTAACACATAAGGAAGGTCATGCACGCCTACCATCAGCCTAAATTAGTTGTAGCTCAGGTGGATGTAAAAAATCCCAAGGAGCTTATTGAATACACTAGGGGTTGCCTTTGTTTTTACTGAAGTCAAAATAAAATGAAAATTTTATACACAAAGAAGGCATGATAATAATCATGTAAAGTTCATACAGTTATAAAAATCTGCAGTTCTATATAAAGGAAAAAAATCAACATATTTGACAAGTTGTTTTCTTTAACTGCAGTTTATCTTCCTGAGGAAAAATTTCCTCATCCCATTATTTATTATATAGTGCATGCATTTAGCTACCTATCTACATTTTCCAGTTAACTAATGCAATTGCCCCATGCAATTTTTTATTATAATTTTCTTAGAATTCTTTAAAATAACCATAACAAATAATTTATATTGTCAAACAATTTCATTCCCTAATCTGCTTTTGTTCAGAAAGTTTATCCAGCAATCTGATAATCTTTCATACGTACAGAGCATGGTCAACTGCTTTGTTTCTCTTTCTCTTACACAATCTTCCATCAAACATGTTTTTTTTTTCTATTACACTTTCTGTCCTCATTAGCAACTAATGTATTGGCATCCCCTTACATAACCACCTACCCCACTCACATACAAACCTGATTTCCATTCCAGGTCCTTCCCCTTCATTCTGACACTATTTCTAATGTCTCTGACCCTGGACAAATGTAATACTTTTCATGTATACTGTTATACCATAACATTATATCATGGAGTATATCCATTAGATCTAAATGCCATAAATTAAATTTTCTAAAAATCATACTAGACTCCTCATTTAACTATCATATCTCTGCTTTGTACAACCAAGCATAGCTCTCAAATGTCGAGATTTTTGCCTCACATTTTTGGCCTTTTGCTCATAAAATTTGTAGTTTTTCTTTCAAATCACTGGCATAATCCATGGACTGAAGTCACTAAATAATGACATACATTTGAGTTTCAGACTTCATATCCTTCAGAAAATGCACGTTAACACAAATTCTGTTATTCCAATGACTTTCTAACTTTATTAAAGCAATATTTAAAATTGGTCCCAATTTCTGGGCCTTTGCCCCCTCATTATGTCAGGCTTTGTCCAGATTTATTGCACTAAGAAGTTGAGAGGTATGCAATCAAGAGCTTCCCAATAATCCTTATTTGTAATAGTTTTGTTACTAGACAAGCAGTCTCAGATCTAAGTTACCAATAACACAGAAAAGGTGCACAAATACCTATGAAAAACTGAATGTAACATATTCAAACAACTAGTGTCCCGGTCTTTATTTAATACTCCTCTCTGAATCAGATCCATTCCTGAACTTCATATGCTTGTGAAAATATCCCAAACATTTTTGACAACAGGCCTTTAGGAATTAGGTATACCTCTAGATAAATATGTCCCATTCCTAATAACATTGTTTTTAATAAAAAAGCTCTGTCCCATTCAATGCTTTCCTTAAACTAATTAATACACCATTCCAATTATTATATAAAACATTCTATCCCCAAATCTAATATCAGTGACATCTTTACCTTTACCTATAGCAAATACCTCTGCCCGAATCAGTATGTCAAACATGTTAATTAATCTTAAGTGCAATATTTTCATAAAAAAGCATTACTGACTACTGAATAGGACAAAAGGCTGCCAGTTCCCCAGTTTTGAATTCTTCCTTTTCTTTTCCAAGCTATATTTTACAATATGCATCAATATAGTAACATTTATTTATTATTTTTCATCCAGCAATTAAAGAAAAAAACCTCAACATTCCCTTTGAGTTTCTGTAAAACTTTGAAAAAAAGACATACACCAGACCATAATCTCCAGGGCAATATTTTTTTTATGTCTTGAAATGCTATTTCCAATTCTTTAGAAACAACCCTATACTAAATGCTTCTTTCGCCAATGTATCTAGCTTCCAGCCTGTAAATGCAACCTCCTTCCATTTTATAGTCCCATCATAAATGTTATATATTTAGAAAGCACACCCTACACAGTAACATCGCATCAGTCTTGCTTCACAAGCATTTTTAATTATTTTCATACTATTTCTAAGAACATATTTTTCATTACATAACTCTTTTCATTTTTCCTTCTCCATAACAAATACATTTTTCTCCTTTTCTGAAATATAAATAAATGACTGTTGCTATTTTCAATAAAGTAGTAATTCACAGATACAGAATGCTCATGAATTTCAATGAACTATTACACATCAAAATAAAATTATAAATAAACATATATAAAACACATGCATATAATAAGTACTTTTGTGTGTAAGTACATGTAAACCACAAGTTTATGTGCTCTGCTGGAATTCTTACATAATAATTAAGCAAAGGTATTCAATTAGTGTCTAGGACTATGTTTCAAGAATGCATTGTAGTTTATAATATTGTTAACTCTTGAGGAATAGCTTGCAAAACCATCTGCCACTGATTGTCTTTGTATCTCTCCCTACCACTGTGTACTCTTAATTAATTATGCATGTACACTATTGTCCACAGAATGTATGAACAATGATTTACAACTCAATTGTATACTTATGGCATTGATGTTCTTGTGGTGCCAGGGCTGATGCCAGGCTTACAAAAACTGGTTTAAAGATATTATATATTTCTTTTCTTTCTTTTTTCCTCATAGTAGCATATTTGTTCTCCAAAATGTGTGAAATTTTGTGACATTTTCTCTTGCAAATGTAAAATAGGATGAAAGGAAGAAAAGGTATAAATCTACTCCTTCAAATCTAAGTATAAGGTTTTGCATCTCCTGTGCTGGCAGAATAATAAAAACTCACAGTCCACGTCAAAGAAGTAGCTGAATAGAATTGTGAAAATAAAACAGACAGATGAAAGAGGTATGCAGAGATTCTTTGTATTAGTAGTCTTTGTTGCTCTAGACTGATGTGATTAAACTCATGTCCTTAATGGCGAGACCGGTTTAATTACTTTTGCTGTGGTAAGCTAA
>NC_056732.1:1025675903-1025798403 GCF_019279795.1 Protopterus annectens | reverse complement strand
TAAATGAGAAAGTAGAGCGATGGGGCGGTAGTTAGAAAGTTCAGTTGAGTTGCCTCCTTTATGTAGAGGTATAATATAAGAGACCTTCCAAAGAGATGGTACAGTACATTCTGTGATGGTCCTATTAATTAAGCTAGAGATAGGGTAAGCAAGTACTCCAGCAGCCATTTGCAGAAATTCAGCTGGAAGGAGGTCAGCTGAGGGGGCACATGGTTTTAGTTTTTGAAGCTGGGCATGGATGAGAGAGGTGGGAACAGGCTGTAATTGGAGGGGAGGAGGTAAAATGTTTTGTGAGTGTATGTTGGGGATGCTGGCTGGTGATAAGGTACTAGCTAATGTTTGGACAGAGTCCACAAAGAAGTTATTAAAGGAATTTGCAATTTGGCTGGGAGAATTTTGGGTTAAGTTTGCTGGAGTTGGAGTTTTGGAGTGGCCAGGGTGGAGTAGGGAATTTATAACTGGCCAAAATTTTTGAGGGTTTTTGTTTTGTGTTTGTTGGAGCTTATGGTAGTGGTTCTTTTTGTCTTGGACTATTGATTTTTTTGTAGAATTTCCTAACTGTCTAACGATTTCATGATCAGTTGGGTTTTTAGTATTTCTCCATTTTGACCAAATTCGATTTCTTTGAAGGAGTTTTTGTCTTGTCTCCTTAGTGAGCCAAGGTGTAGGTTTGTTCTTAGTTCTGACTGTTCGACAGGGGGCATGGTGTTCTAGGATTTGTAGAAATTTATTATTAAAGTACGAGACAGCTTTGTCAAGTGGTAGGTATTTAAGGGGTGTCCAATTGCAAGCTTTGAGTTCAGCTTGAAAGCTATCTTGGTTGAGGTGTTTTTTGTTATGGACAGTTCTATAGATTGGTTGTTTGGAAATGAGGGTTTTCTGTCTGATAATGAAGATGAGAGAGTGGTCACTGATATCATCAGGAAGTATTCCTGATTTATAGGAAAGGGGGTTACTGTTAACTAGAATCCAGTCTAAGATGGTTTGCTTGTTGCTAGGTTTATGGGTTCTGGTAGGGGAGGTAATAGTTTGACTGAAACCATATAGGTTTATATGAGTATTAGATTGGGAAGAGTTACAACAGTTCCAATCAATGTTAAAGTCACCAAGGATTATGGTTTCTTGTGGAAAGGATGTTGTGAGCCAATTAAGGACAGTTTCAAGAGTGTTAATGTTGTTGCCTGGAGGGATATAGGAACAAATTATATGTAATGCTTTATTAGCATTTATCTGTAGTTTAGAGATTAGGATTTCTATGCTACTGGTTGTGGGCGGTTAGGTATTTAGTGGTGTAACCTGTAAATGAGATTTATATAGTATTGCTACACCACCACCATTTTTATTAAGACGATCTAATCTCAGGATGTTATAACCTGGAGGGATTATATCATTATCCTTAGTATCTGGTTTAAGCCATGTTTCAGTAAGACACAGGATGTCAAAGGAGTGTACGTGTTGAAGGGCATGAAGTTGGGTTATTTTATTATTTAGACTACGAATATTAAGGTGGCCTATGAGGAGAGAATTGTCAGAGGTATTAGAGATGTGAGAAGTGATGAGATGGTTAGTGTGGAGTTCAGATATTGTATTAATTGGGCCTGGGTTTGGATGGACATCTCCATGCAGTAATAGGAGCTGTAAAGGGCCATGAAGGTGTTTCAGGACTTTATAAAAGAGAGGGAGTTGTTTTCTAGTTTGTGGATACAAAATATGGGTTGACCTGTGAAATTTAGGAAGGAGGTAGGATGAATAGGATATTATATTCATATGGATTTCTATGGTTAGCTGAGAGATTGCAGTAGTGTGCTTTAAGGGGGGTTGAAAATTAGTGGGGCTATGATACTCATAGCAAGTGAGGTAGTGTGATAAAAATAGGGGGGTAAGAATGGTGAGAAAGAGGAGGCCATTGTTAAGGGTAGGTTTGTATGTGGTAGGCACGGCAGGGAGGAATAGGAGATAGCTACAAGGAGATGAAGGCAGAGGTATGAGCCAGTTAAAGATTAGTAATGTTAAAGGGAAAACCTGGTTAATAGGAAAAGTATATTAATGAGATATAGAAAGGGTGGGGTAGTTAGATAGGAAACATGTGATAAATGATGGCAGTAGAGGATAGGATGGATAATAGTAATGAGGAAGTGAGAGTTGATTGGATAATTGGAGATAGGGGTGTGGTTACGAGTAGTATAAGTGGAAGTGTACTGGGGTGGGTGAGAATTGGGGGTAGGGTAGGGGAGCGGAGTGAGCCTCAAGAGGCTTAACGGAGCGGGTTGGAGCAAGTGAGAACTAGCTCACAGAAAACAATCCATGAAATAGCAGAATACAGCAAAGTTTCTGGAAGTACGAAGTGTGAGGGTGAGTTAGTATATTTGTAGCATAGCTGGGGTTAGGACTATAGCAGAAAGAAAGAGGAAGGGGAGGGGGGACTAGACAGAGTAATATAAATGGCAGGACAGAGAAGTAAAACAGATAGTTTAAGAATTAAACTAAAAAGGATACAGGTAAGGATTATTTAGGAACTAAGAGGGAGCCTTTGGAGGGGGAGCCCCCCTAGTGGACAGAGTTTGAAATTACATTCAAATATGTAGGAGGATGAAGAGAAAAGAGGACAGGGTTAGATAACAGAATATAGGAGAGCTAAATACCCTAAGGGGGAGAGGGGAGGTAGGCTGCTGGGTATCCGGTTCAGGTAGGAGAGTAATACGAAGTACTGCACTATAGCAAAAGACTAGGTTATAGTTACAATACAACTTCTCAATTTAGTAGAGTGGTCAGACATACTTTCACTGAGTCTTTGGATGGAGGGAGTTTGTGATAATAGGACAGCAGCTTCTTTAGCTTGTAGTTTGATAGTTGAAGTTATGTTGGGAGTTCTTGCAGGGTAGGCAGGTAGGATGCACAGGTCTTACAGCAGAAAAAGTTTAGAAGCTAGGTGGGTTAAGGAGAAGAAAAGGAGAGCAACAAATTAAAAATTGTACAGTAAAAAGTGTAACATGACATTAAGCAGAAATTAGGTTGTTAGACTAAAAATGCAATAATGAACATTAACATCATACACCTGTATTCATATGATGAGAATCAACACAAACAGCAAGAAGGATTCTAGATAACAAGTACACTCTACGATATCTTCAGTAATCAGCATTAATTCCAGTTATATAAAAAGTCTATTAGCAAGCTAGGGTATAGTTCATACATATATGATAGAGATGGAGATCAGGGGAGAAAGGAGGCTTCCGCTCCAGCAAAAGAATGTTTTAAAGGAGTAGATGCAGTTTTGACATTTGTTGTTCTCAGTTTCACTCACTGATTGTTTTTTCATAATTAAGGGGCTCTCAGTTATGGGTATTGCATTTATAAAAGGAAGTCAATTTCTTCATTGTATAGCTGGCCACTGATGCCTTTACAGTCCATCTAAATATTTGCTGAAGAATGACATGCAGTACAGGAGGGAATGCATTTTTATTTGGAATGTCCCAGTTCTCCACTGGTTATCAAATGGATTTCTGGTTACTTTTGCACTCGATGATACCTCTGCCATTTCTCACAAACACTACACTAGGCATATGCTCATGTTCGCCATTATCTGCTTTTAAATCTATATAAACTTATTATCCCCACTAGAAATTCCTAATGAATATAATTTTTAACCCATGAACAGTCTTGGAAAATATTAATCACTTTTCATATCATTCAGGTTGATAGCGTCATGGTCCAAGTTAAAAAGCATAGATGGATACAGTCATAGCTGTAACAGAAAACAATACTCAAAGGCAAGCCCTTTTTCCTGTTAAACTGATCCATAGTCTCTGTAAAAGCATCCCAATTTCAAAAGAAATATATATTCATTTAGTACCAAAATGAATGACAGAAAGTACGTATTTCACATTTCACTGAAGTGGTGCATCAAAATTCATACCAGTCTGGTGTAATTTTATCTTTCTTAAAACAGTTATTTGACAATATGTAGTAACATCACCAAAATATTTAAGAAGTCCCCAATCATGCATTTATAATGCTATCAAAGAACTTCATTCTTGCAGGAGTGCTATCCCGCTAATTCTATCCTGTAACTCCTGCTATCCTCCTGAAACCGTGTATTGTTGTTGCTTCTTTTGATTTGACATACATGATTATGACATATTTATAATCTCATATAATCTCATGTAGACTCATAGTTTCATAGATTGTTACTAGGCTAATGACCCGGGGGGGGGGGTTCTTTCTAAGCCTGGCCAAGTTTTCCCAAATGAATAATGAGATCTTGTATCTGCATAAGACATTTGCTAGGCATTTATAAGCTACATCTGTCCACAAGGGACATGGGTGCCAGGCCCTGTGTAAATTTCCTGCTCCCCGTCCACTGGTCTAGGATGTGCTTTAATTGGGTAATAGACATACTCAACTTCACCTGGAAGGGAAGCCTGTTCAGGCTTAGGTACAGCCAAATGAGTGTGCATCATACAACCAGTGCATATCACCATATCTCCCCTGTACTTTCGCTCATTGTCATTTCAGGTCTGAGTTGCTCAACTATTTTTAACTAGAAGACAGTTATTATGAATACTCATAATCTTGACATGGCTCATCGCTAAATACATATCCATTTCCACATCAGTAAAGCGTACTCACTCTTTGGCCACCATGATTACCCTTTCACAAGAGAAGCCCACTAGCTTCCTCCCTTGAAAGACTACAAAATATCACATGCATAGATTTGTAAGGATTAGTCACATTTCAATTAGTCAAGTTGTAATTAATCACTGCCCAGACACTGAAGCAATTGAAACACAAAACATTGCTATATGGTTCAAAAGATTCTTTTTTGCAAGGCTTTTACTTCTGATGGATGCAAGTCCTGATACCACTCATCTCTATATATACTAAATCAAGGGTTGCACAACTATGGAGAAAAAATGAAAAAGAGCAAAACAAAAAATGTAATTCCCCTTTTCAATTTCTCTGCTTTTGTGACCAAAATTCAATGTGTAGCATCTGCAGCAACCCAAAACCGATGGGCTAATAACACGGGCAACAAAAACTTGATATTTTCAGAAGTAAATATTTGTGTAGTGATTAAATGGAGGACAGCAAATAGCAGTGTTCCTGATACTAACACTATCGATATCCTGATTACCTAGTATGCACTTTCATCTCACCAGAAAGGTCAGTGTCAGACAATTTTAAAGTATTTCCCTGGAATATGATCAAACTACATCTATTCAGCATGAATACTGTCTTAAATCTCTCCCCAAAGCAGTCTACATCCAGCAGCACTAAATCAGTCAACAAAAGTAAACAAATATTATCTAAATACCTCATAGGGTGACTATCTGAAAAACTCGCATATTTGGTTTATGTAAAAGATGGTTACTAGACTTCAATATAGTGGAGAAAATGCAGTATATGACCAGAAAATATCTGTACTGAGTTGCCAAAATGTCAGCTCTTATCCAGTCACAATAATGTCATTTTGGTCACTGGAAATATGCCAAAATGAAAAAAAACAAAAGAAACAACACTGACAAGAGCAAAACAGCCTACAGATCCTTAGTATAGAACTAGTTGTAATTCTTTATAGCCAATATTGCAATCAGAGTGTATTTTATACCTTCATACCCAAATATAATCCCCCCAAAATATTGTGAAGAAACAATTGTTATGATTGTGATGCCCCTGCACTGGCCCAGTAATCAAAGAGTCTCAATCCTCACCACTGGCAACAGTAGGGAATGTACACACTGGGAGGATGACAAGCCGACACACAGTAAAGTGCAATTTCCCTTAAGAGCACACAGAGATCACACTCAGTCTGGGGCTGGTTTCTCCCTCTTCCTCCAGATCCCCAGTAAGACTCCCCACTGGCACAGCTATAGGGTTGAGATCTCAGCTGAGTGGCCAAGCCAAAGCCTCCAGCACCCTCTCTGTCCAACCAGTGCTTCGTGTCCCTGCCCAAGTAGCTGACACACACACACTTTGACATTTGATTTATATACAAACACACACACACACACACACCTGGCAAAGGCTGGCACAGGTTTACTAGCTATGCCCCCTTCTGCCCAGAATATAAGGTAGTTCCAGCTGCCACCAGCCAACTCTTTATCAGCTACTCTAAGGTCCTTAACATAAGGTGTCCAGTCCTACTGTGCAATGTTACTAATAATCCAAACGGTACTCTGACAAACAGCAAGGCTATTTAGGAGTGGCCTGTACAGTGTCACTAAATACATATGCAAGTACTTTAAAAGTTTAAATATGTTTCAAAGATATCAGCCACAAAGATAGGTGTAAATATACTTCATAATAAATAAATAGTAAAAGAACAAGACAATACTGAGTAAGTAATCAATTACATCAGAGTTCAAAATCACAGGAAATATTTAAAACAACATTGCAGGACAGTCTCAAATAAATAAAGAAAACATCTAAGCTATACTTTACTATATGTATATCTGAATCTAAAAGAGTTACTATGCCCTAAAAACTTACTTACAGCAAGGCAAATAGAGAAGGTGGTGATGAATGGATGTTTCTAGGTCAAAGACAAGATACAAAATGCACAGTCTCTCTCTGAGAGAGTTATTAAATTAATACCAAATATTACTGCTGGGTTAGATGGATGACATCACTTTATGTCACCTGACTTTAGTTCCCAGGCTAAATCCCCAGTGTAGCATTTGACATCTCCTTGTAAAAAATGCATATCTCTAAGATGTTTGAAGACCCTGGAAATCATAAAACAATAAAACACTTCTGCATCTCAAACCTAGTAATTACTTCTCTTCCAAGACAATACAAAACCTTCTAGCTCTAGATATTGTGTCTGCTACTAAACTGAAACTGACAGATAACATTTATAGCACAATCATAAAACAATTTAATTTCAACTTATTTTCTTGAAGTTTTTCAACTTAATCCTCTGTGTTCTAGTTTCTACTGTTAAAACATATGCATTTATACAATTACAATAGTTTATATACATTTCTTTTCTAAGCCAGCAGGCCATGTTATGGTTACATTTTAGCTCAGTACTTTACACTTTTACATACACTTCTGTATGAATCATATCAATATTCACAAATGACATAGAATTATTTAGAAAATTCCAGATCGCTGGGCTGGCAGTGTTTACTTTTGTGACGAAGATATTGCCTCATTTACCTATATATAAAATGTTGGTTTACATAGCCCTTAGAGGATGACACCCTGCAAACCTCCATAACATTAATTTTATGTCAAGGATAGTATATGATCACTTTTTATGGTAAGAAAAGTAATACATTTTGAAAAGACATTTTTACTTGTTTCGTATGATATAAGAATTAAAACTGTATAACTTTACCCATATAAGTGGCAGTCCCTGTCAATGAAAATATCATAATTCAATAGCTGCAGTGCTGAGAATGGCCAAATATCCCACACCACTCTGACATGAACTTTCTTGTAAGTCTTTAATGTGAAATCCAACCAATGTGTTTACCTAAATGTCCAATTATAATTCTCTGAAACTGAGAACTTAGAAATATCAAATAATGTGTGGGATATTACCCTGTGTATAGACTATTACCTTCTATGTGTACCCATCAAATGCAGGTCTGTAATATGATGGTATGCAGAGTTTTACTATATTGGATTTATTTTAAAAAGCAAGTGAAAACATTTTGCTCATGATGAAAAATTATGGATATATATAGGACATTTATGTATTAAGTTGGCACAATTCAGGGACTAAATATATATCTGTCCATAAAAGTGACATTTCCTGTCACTGTAAAAATGCCAACAGACGGAAGATCCCAACATCAATAAGTGCAAAATGACTAAAACAACTTTAGCAAGGAGCTACTTGTCCTTATGGTTCAAATCACAGCCTAAGTACATTGTATACTTGCCTGCTCTGGTGTTAGTCACTGAAAGTGTTGCTAAGAGATGTGAAACAATGACCAAGGTATTGTCTTATATGTATATACACCAAATGTAAGTCAGCACAGACAGCCTACAAAGATCGATAACATTTGATTTATATAAAGGATGAGTATGCCATGTCTTTTCCATGTAGAAATGTAATATATGTCCAGAACATATCTGTAATGAGTTAACATGACATTATAACATAAATGTATGTGCTTCACCACAAAATAACAATTTCTGATACTAAAACGTTGCAAACATGCAGGTAGTGAAATGACATTCATCCTGAAAGTGCAGGTGTCTCCATGTCTTTATGTAAAGTGTATAGCCAAGAATTGTGATTAAGTTTTTGAGATTTCTTCAAAATTCTTCAAAATGTCAAACTTTTTTTCAGAGACCTAATCCTCCATTGGCATTTGCCACTAACAGACCATTAATTTGCTCAGTTTTTAGTCAGCTAGTTCAAAACAAATACTTATAATGTTTTTTGGTATGATGTGTCATGGTTGAAAACTAAACACATATGAAAATAATATATGTATTGTTCTGATATAACATTAGAACTATGAAAATATTTGTCAAGAAGTGATATTTCTACCATTTGAAATGATATAACAAAAAGCATATTTTTATAAGTGTAAAATAATATAATCACACTCAAGATGGCAATAATTTCCTTTCTTTAAAACTAAATTCACATGCCATGTACAACACATATCTGATTTAGTAAGAATAGTCTGAATATCTTAGAAGTAAATATGCTATTCATTACACAGACCTGACTTTCTGTAGGATGGGTCACATCTAGGTCTGAACTGCCACACAAAATTCATAAACCACAACCTTTTAACACATTTGATCTCACTTTGAGAGGAAATACTTCATCGGTTAGTCAGAACTTATTAGTAACCTTTTCTTCTTTAATCTCTTGATCAGTTCATTTTATTAGAAGTAATATCTGTTTTTCAGTTCTTCCTACATCTGACTGTTACTAGGCACAACCAGTGTTGATTTTATATCCATATATTCTTTATTTCTTCTTACTGCTTGCAGTGATCAGTTAACTTGGTCAGAATTTAAAGTTCTCAGCACTTAGTTCTTTTTCCCCTGTTTGTTAGATTTAACTCTGTATACCTGGAGCAGTACTTGCAAAAGAACTATATCCACATTTTAAATGACCAATTGTTCTGGCATCTTTATTGGTATCATTACCAGAATGGTTGGTGCCCTTGTTGCCTCTATATCTAAATATGTGTACCTACTAAATAAAGTTACCATGTAAGGATTTCCACACACATTGTATAATTTATTTAGAAAACAAATAAAGTCAACTGGAGCTGCTCTGAGTTTGGTGACTTTAGCTAGAGATTTGGAGTGCATCTGAACTGACATGCAAGGCATCCACTGCAAAAAGCTTTAAATAAATATATTTAAAGCCTGTGTTTCATTTTGTTAACTGTATTTATTTGAATTGCTGCTTCATTTTTGTTGATTGTGTCTGCATTTTACTGCACTTTGAAATTCTGTACTACTGCCTTTTATAGCATAGGCTAGATTCAGACTTTCTGAATCTAGACTGTTTGGTATAACTGTGTTCTAAACCAGCCATCTTACATTAAGAGGGCTGCCATCCTGCACCCTTGTGGCAGAAGTGTATAGCTCAGGTTCCATCTGAGTTGAAAATAGCTGAAGAAAGGTTCAGTTTGGTCCTTTCCCAGTGGTAGTTTGTCTTAGAACTGTTCAATTTCACCTGCATTTAAGCCTCGTTTTTGCGAAGGTTTACTCTCAGTTAACTGGAGCTGCTCAGAGTTTGTGACTTAAGCCAGAGATCTAGAGTGCATCTGAACTAAAATCCAAGGCATCCACTGCAAACAACTGAAAAATAAGTAATTTGAAGCCTGTATTGCACTTTCTTAACTGTATTTTTTGAATTGCTGCTTCATGTTTAGTAATTGTGTCTGTATTTTTTCTGCACTTTGAAATTCTATACTACTGCCTTATATAGCATAGGCTAGATATCTTGCACAGGGACCAAAGCAATGTAATTTCATTCAGCTTGCACTGCTGTGTATATATGATAGACAAAAAGTTTACTTTGACTTGACTAAATTCGGACTTGCTGAATCTAGACTGTTTGGTATCACTGTGCTCTAAACCAGCCATCTTACATTAAGAGGGTCTCCCTGCATCCTTGTGGCATAGGTGTGTAGCTCAGGTTCAATCTGAGTTGGGAATTGCTGAAGAAAGGCTCAATTTGGGGTTTTCCTATTGGTAGTTTGTCTTAGATTCATAGGTTCATAGGTTGGTACTAGGCTATCGGCCCTAAGGCCTATACAAGCCTAGCCATAACAATTCCCTGGATATTTCTTCCCACAATATTTACTTCCCTGAACCTTTGTCTAGCAGGGCGATTGACATGATCCCCAGGGTGAATTTCCCATCTGCCATTCATTCATCAAGGTTCCTTTTGAAGAGGGTCAAGGAGGCGCTCTGATTGACATGTATGGGCAGGCTATTCCAGAGTATGGGGATTCTCTTGGTCAGGAACCTATCCCTCCAGCAGGTTTTGTTCATTGTGATGACAAGGTTTAGATCCCTGGAGCGTGTGGTTCTGAGAGATTGGGATTTCTTTAAGTAGAGCATGTCCAACATCTCAGGGTTTGACATGGCCTTTTATGTTAAGCAGAGATTGCCTCTGAGTAGACAATATGCCACAGAGTATAGCTGGAGTTTATTTAGACAGTCAGCATAGGGCATTTGCTTTAGGCCTGTGATTCTTTTAGTGAGGTATTTCTGTGGCCTTTCCCGCTGTTGCAGATGTCTTGTGAGGTGCATACCAAACGGGGCATTGTACTCTATAATGGGTCTAATGAGGGATGAGTACAGTGGGACAATGACCTCCTTTTTTCTGGATGAAAAGCCCATAGTGACGAGGTGTGCCACATAGAAGGATTTCCTGACTGTTGTGGCGATGTGGTTATCGAAGGTGAGACCACTGTCCATCTGGGTTCCCTAGGTCTCTCATCACACTTTCGTGTTTGGTGTACTGCCACCTATGTGGTAACTCATGGGTACATGGTTTTTCCCAACGGGGATAACTATACATTTCTTGGCATTAAGCTTGAGCCCATGGCTCTGGCACCAAGCATCTGTTTCTGTAAGGCCCTTTTGTAGAATATCCACATCATTTGGGGATTCAGTAATGGCTCCCAGTTTGCACTCATCTGTGAACTTTGTTAGCCAGAGTCCCTTAGTGTTGGCCTGTACTTCAGAGAAGTAGATGCCAAACAAGAGCATTCCCAGGACTGAACCCTGATGTACTCCACTTGTCACTTGTCTGGAGCTGGATTTGGAGTCAGCTACTTTTACAGTCTGGGTTCTGTCAGTAAGCCAGTTGGCAACCCATCGAGTGACATAGGGATTTATGCCCAGCTTAGTACATTTATCTATGATTCCAGAATGGGGGATGGTGTGTTTACACTCTAGCATTAAGCATCAGAACCTGCACCTGTCTCCCCTAGGCTTTTGGATACTGGCTAAGGTGCTTGCCTCCTCCATAGTGCCTTTTTTAGGCAATTTCAAAAATGACAACATTTCTGACATAGCAAAAATCCATTCAAGACAAACTCAAGGTTCTGCTGCTTAATGCTAGAGTCTAAACATGAAACTGCACTCCCTGGAAGCACTCCTCACCTTGGAAGATGATGATGTCTGTGCAGTCACTGAAACATGGTTAAGGCCATAAAGAGCACCCCAGCTGTGCAAGGCTGCAATGCCTTCCACATATTCAGACCTCAGAATGAGTGTGAAAGTACCAAAGGTGGAGGTGTATCCATCTTCATTAAAGAAAAATACATCTCCAGATTGGTCAGACAGCACAACTCTCTTAAACTACTCCATGCCCAGTTAACCACAGGCAAAACACCCTACCACATCATAGTTAGCTGTAGGTCACCCATCATGAGGCAAAAAAAAGCACAATGCCTACCTGGACTTACTAGATTCAGTCACCATACGGCCCAACACCTTAGTCATGGGAGATTTCAATTATCTCTGCATTGGCTGGATGACATAAACAAGCTCAAGCATGCTCTCCCAGAGGTTCCTGGACCTTGTCAATACAAATGCTCTGGAACAGATAGTATACACCCCCATAACGGGCTCTAATGTCCTTGACATAGTACTCACCAGCATGGGTGGTCACTGCACTGCACCCTGTGTGATGCCATCCCTGGTAAGGTCAGATCATAAATCAGTCTCGTTCGAAGTAACTATTGAACCCCATACCCACAAAGGTGGAAAAAACCAAGGAACTTCTCCTAATCAAACTACAGCCTAACAAATGATGGTATAAAACATTTTATACCCCCTGAAATCACAGGCAATAATGACCTCTATGCAGAGATGTACACAAATGCCTTGTATAATCATCTTAGCAACTGTATAGACTCGGCTGTACCTAACTGGATTTAAACTGGGCCCACTCAAAAAAAAAAATAGCCACCTTGGTGGACATCTAACATAAACAGATTTTATATTCTGTCCTTCCTTATTCTACAACCAAAGTTTCTGTTCTCTTACTAAATTCTAACATCCATAACACATACATACAAAATCTAGAGCACTTGATAATAGTTTTCAATCTTACTCACAAACACTGGCTAATCTACAATGTATGTACTGTACCTGTGTACTATGTATGTATTCTACCTATGTTCCAAATTTCAGCTGTACACCACAAATCTATTAATTACCTTTATTTTTAAAATTAATATTTTTTTGTTTGTTCTCTCCACTGTAACTGTTTATGTGCCGCATACCACTGTAAAAACATGTCTCCTGTAATTTGTGTGTATACTGATCATGTCTAAATAACTAAACGTGTCTGTAATTTTTCTTTGTGGAGCTTTTCTCCCCGAGCCTCTGCTGAAAAAGGGCCTTTTCGGCTCAGTCAGACACCCCCGGTTAACAAATGTAAAATAAAAATAAATAAATAAAATAAATAACATCCAAACTATCCCTTCTCTCATGGAATTCCAATTTCTCTCTATCTATCTCAAGCTGACTATTGCACCTGTTTTTATCTACCTATCTCAGGCTTCCTACAGTTTCATCATATTCCCTTCTTCTTCTACTTCCCCTCAATATTGCCTTAGCTATCACTGTTTAGAACAACTAACACTAGCATAGCAACAATCAGCCATATTCTTGTTCATGTACCATACATGTATCTCATAAATATTTACCACCAAAACCATGATCTTGATCTACTGAGTCATTTCTCTATGATGGCACAAGCTATTTCATGCTAGTTTATTTGTTAGCTTTCTTTTTTTTCCCACTTTAT
Source organism: Protopterus annectens (assembly GCF_019279795.1). NCBI lineage: Eukaryota > Metazoa > Chordata > Ceratodontiformes > Protopteridae > Protopterus > Protopterus annectens. Next base: position 1,025,785,145 of record NC_056732.1, on the reverse strand, counting down.
ATTACCCTCTCAGTTTTTACTGTTTATGTATAAACTATTTACTCCCTATATTTACTAAAGTTATGTGTTCTTGATTGTTATCGATTTCTTGTATTGTTTTTAATGTGTTTTTGTAATGGATCTTTTCTTCCTGGTCCTCCATTGAAAAAGGGCCACTGGCCCAGTCGGACATCCCCAGTAAACAAATGTAAAATAAATAAATAAATATAACAAGAAGAAACTGATGTCCAAGAGCAAGAGCCAACTGCATCTGCAGAGGAAGATTGGAGGAAATCGCCAACCTGCTAGCTGACAGATTTGGTGAAATTCACCCCCCCTATTCCCACCAGTCATACCCCACAGCATACCTGACACCAGTTCTCTACTTAGTATCTCTAGAGATCAAGTCATATCTGCGCACTCCAAGGCCAAAAACACAAACTCAATGGGACCAGATAACATCGCAGGCTGCTTACTAAGCAATTTAAAATAAGACCTGGCTGACAAACTTGCAGTTCTCTTTAACCATAGCCTGAGAACTGGCTTTGTAGCAGCAGAATGGAGAACAGCAACAGTAATCCCCTTGCATAAAGGGGGGCCATCAACTTACCCTGGGAACCATAAACCCATAAGTCTAGCCAGCCTCATCTCCAAAGCCATGGAAAGGATCATCATGAACCTCATCAACAAGGAGATAGACAACCTTCAAACTCTAGACACAACCCAGTTTGGCTTCATTAAGGGTATATTGCACTTACTGAACCTGGTAGATTTTTTCAAGAAAGTCACCAAAGCCCTGGATAAAGGATCCCCCACTCAGGTATTATTGAAAAACTCTCAAAGCTAGGTGTTAACCCTTACATCACTAGATGGATACCTAATTGGCTCACCAACAGAACACATACTGTCAAAGTTGGTGACTCCACCTCTACCAGCAGACCTGTCGCCATTGGCACACTGCAAGGATCTATACTGGGCCCTTTACTATTTGGAATCTATTTCTCAGAAGTCCAAGTTAAAGTAGACGGCCTTTGGCTTACTAAGCTCACTGATGATTGTAAATTTGATGCAATCATTGAGTTTCCCAATGATGTTAACATATTACAGGAAGGGCTAAGACAAACAACTGACTGATGCCAAAGTCATGGTCTAAAATTAACACAAAAAAGTGCATGATTATCTCATTTAGCAAAGCAGAATTCCCCACTAATTACAATATTGGCAGCACCCCTCTAAATTCAAACCCAATGGTGCGAGATCTGGGAAGACAAGTCAACAGCAATCTGAACTTTGACCACCAGGTTTCCATGGTGGTAAGGAAAGCCTTCTACATTGCGCATCTCATAAGTAAAGGAATTGCATCTAGGTCTAAGGATGTTATAACCCAACTTTACTCATCCCTAATCAGGCAATTAATAGAAAACAATGCGCCCTTCTGCATGTATCTCACCAGACATCTGCATCAACTGGAGAGACCACAGAGGTTTCTCACTAAGAAGACACATGGCCTCCAAACCATGACCTGTGTAGATAGACTGAAAGCCCTGTCAATGTACTCTGTATATTATAGGCTGCTGAGAGGTGACTTGTGCTTGGCCATCAGGGCAGTCTCTGACCCCAGCCTGATGGAAATGCTGCACATTCATAAATCAAATGGCACTAGAGTCTCTTTGCTCTAGGGATCTCAACCTTGCCAGTGATATTAACTGAACATGCTGAAGAGACAGTTATGCCTCCCAGAGATTGCCAGTGCTCTGGAATAAACTTCCATTTCATATGAAGCAGAGTTCCTCAATGACCCTATTCAAGCGCAACCCAGACAAATGGATGGGTGACCACAAATGCACACCAGGGATGGCACCCATGTCCCTCATGGACAGGGGTAGCTGATCTGTAAAGTATGTCCATCTAACCAAGGACAATTGGGGCAACTCGAGATTAACATGGCTAGGCTTTTAAAGGCTCTAAGGCCACTAGCCTTGTAACCTCCTATGAACATATGAACTTATGATCTAATGTGGATTTTGAGCATTGTAAACAGCTGAAGTTGACCAGTAGAAGCAGATTAAAAGTCCTAAAGGCCTTCAAAACAAAAGTCCATAGCAGCTAAAGGCACTTGTAGTTGAGACCCCTTCTGAATTATACATGGAGACAGGGCAAAAAAAAACTCCATCAAAGCTGGAATGACAACAATTTCAAAAGACGGAAAGTAAAAGACAAACGTTTGTACAGACAGCAAACAGTGCTCATTGGTTCCCTTGGTGAGGAAACAGGGTGCTCTAGCTTTGAAAACAAATGAAGGTTCCACCATTAAAGCTCTTGCCAAGTATTCAAAGTTATTGTGTTCTTGAAGCAAACATATTCATGTTGCAGATCCTAATTCTTGTTACAGAGTCTTATGTACAGATAAACAGTCTAGAGATAGAGTTAACATTATAAACCCAAGTTATGTACAATATTTATAGTATGTATGTAAAGTCCCTTTTGAATTTTAATATTTCAGGAAACTAGCAGGACAATATTTTGGATAACAAACAAGGACAGACTGCTATGTTGGAGGTAGTATGCTGTTAGAATTCAACATTTCATGGTGTTTCTCTTGTTGGAGGTGGCATGCTGTTTGATAGCAAATGGTGAGGTTAATCATCGTATCTAAAGAGCTTACACTCATCTTTGTCCAAGTATTCAGAGAAAGCCTTTCTGAACTCAGTGAAAGATTCCAGGTCCCTTTAATTCAGGAAGTAGTCTGTTCCATAATGCTAAACCGAGTTGAGAGAACATCCGGTCACTGTTTTATATGTAGGTTTGCTTAATGTGATAGCTTTCTCCTGGGTATTTCTTAGGGAGTAAACTTGATCTTGAATAAATAGTTTCTGTCTCAAAGATATGCAATTGCCATTATTTAGTATGATTTGGAGCTTACAGCACAATCTAACAAAACTGGCAGTTAAGTGTTTCAATATGATTACTTGAAAGTTCATTATAACATGTTGAATTATTTCAACATGTAATCATTTATAGACAAAAGAACACACACAGCAGCCATTTTAGGTTTTCTGACAATGTTTAGAGTACTTTACAGGAAAGTCTGTGACTAGATAACCGAGTCATTAGCACAAACTGATGATTTGCAGTCTGATAGCGAAGAAAATGGTGCTAACAAAGAGCAAGAACAAAAGATGCCTTAGCAAACAAACTGAGCACATCTACTAAAAACAAGCCAAGATAACAAAATAGAAAATGAAACTGTATACAATGACAGCAATTCTGCAAACACCATGGTAAGACAATGCATTAATAAGAAACAGGTCAAGATTTCTAAGACTGAATGGTTTTGCTAGAGCTCTACCAGTACTCTGTGACTTGTCTATTGCATAGCAATGAAACCTTCAGGCTTTGTGACCATGTTTCATATCAAACTATACTGAGTAGGATTTCGAAATGAAAGATACAAGAGGACAAATTTCAGATTGCTGGTCACATTCTCAAACAGTATTGCAACATCCAAGACGCTATTCATAGGTTTAACATCAGCGGCATGCCCTGCAGTCTTCTTGTTTGAACATCAGGGACATAAATGCAGTCTTTGGACATCATTGGTAAAAAGACATTCTGTATGAGTGTCGTAGCAGTTATGGGGCAGACATAGCTTTAAAAACTTGAACATCAGCTTATCTGACTGCAATAATATGCCATTTGTAAACATTTATAGCAATCAGCAGGCATTACTCACTTGGGTGAAAAAAGAGATCAGGAGGTTTGGCTGTGTTATGGGAACAGTGTGTGTGCATATGTGTCTGTTGTCTCATAATTTGTGGCATGGTAGATGTAGATAAGATATAAGTGGTCTAAAACTGTGTGCAGTATTTGGATAGTGAGAAAGGAATTATTGCAGTCCAAAAACCCTTTGAAGCAAAATATTTTGGAAAATAAGTTTGGGTTAGCTTAGGAATCTGTGGTTAGTGCTCTTTGTCATCTTTTATGTTGTTATTGGGCTGTAATACTACAGACCGTTATGTCACCTACAAATATTGTATGAACGCCAGGCTTCATCACAGGCTTTTGTAAGTGAAAGCAGATCTGAGTGATGCCATTTAGGCTTAAAGAAGTCCTGGCACTGTCAAGTGGCCAGGGTGATATGTGAGAAGTGTAACTTGTTAACATCAAAGGAGTGACATACCTGATTCCATTCCTGAGTATATAGCTCACTTAGTAATCCAGACTGGTGTAAACACTCCATTTTCCTGAAAGTGAGAAGTGTTCAACGGTCGGCACTGAAGCAATTTACCCTTATACCACACATACACATATACTATAGACTTTCATTTATTTATTATTTATGTATTTATTTATTCATGTATTCATTCCTTCATTCTCATGTGTAACCTGGGTAAGTATTCTGGTCCAAATACCTTTTTAGCTATGATTTGAGCCAAAGGTGTACATCACAATAATACAAAAGTCAAAGTGACAATGATAATCTGAAATAATGGAAAAAATATTACTGCTAACAATAAAACATATCAAACAATATTTGCAAAAAAGTGAACTTGTTTGCAGTTAATTTATAAGTACTTATGTTACAATAAAAATCAAGAAATTCAAGTGTGTAAAGAATAATTCTAAACTCTGGTAATGATAGACTAAATAGAACACGATACCTTAATCTGTGAGGTCAGGAACATGACAGAATGCTTGACTTGTATATTTAAATGAAAGAGACCAAACTGCCTGCAAATAGAGGTGCATAAGGCCTAGTTGACTAAGAATGGAGGTGTAGAGGTACGGAGCAAATAAGAAGTTAGAACAACATTCAACTAAAGGGCATAATATAGAAGGAAGCATTAACGGGGAGCACATTTGCCTTGAGAAGTGTCAATTAAAAAAACAAAGGCAGTGCTAAAAGAAAGAATGCATCTAGGTGTGGAGGGTAGGATATTCCAAGTGGCAGGGGGGCAGAAAAAGCACATTTGGTAAGGGTGAGAGTAAAAAGACACTTAAGGGAGGAGTCCCTGATGACTATGATATTAGGGGTGTATGAGAGAAATTAGGTATGAAGTTTATGGGTTAAGGTAGCAGAAGTTATTAAAGAAAGTTTATAAAGTATACTGCAAAGAAGGAAAGATGAGGTTATATGTAGTGCATTGCTGGTGTTAAGGTGAGCACTGTGAGAAAATGGCAAATGTAATGTAGTGACAGACTTTAAAGATAGTCTTTAGAAGTGTGTATTTTTAGCATTTCTTAGCACAATGAGAGGTATGGTATAACTGAATTTAAAAATGAATTTAGGAATAAACATATCTTTAGATGTAGAGATTTTGATCTATGGAGTTAGTGACCTAGTGAGCTATTATACCTGCTTGACATAAAGTAGAATTTCAGAAGAGCAAAGCATGACATGGTAATGAAAGTTAGGAGTGAGTCAAGATGAATGCCAAGGTAGTTATAGTTGGAAACGTCAGTAATGTGGTTACCTCAGGGGTCTTTAAACATCAAGGCAGAGAAGACAGTGAGCTGGCATGGGGTGCTAAAGAACATGGACTTTTATTTGCTAGCAGTAAGCTCTACATCTGAGTTATCAAACCAAGCAAGATAATTTTGAAGATGTGATTGCAATGTTGTTGTAGCAGTCCCACTTTGCAGGTCATCGCATATAAAGTGGAATTAAGTAAAGACAGTAAGGTGGGGGTGTTATCTATTGATCAGGTTAAAATGATGGATCCAAGGGCACAGCACTCTGGCACTCATGTGATTAACAGTCTAGTCTTTCAGGGTGGAAAGGGTATTCCCAAAAAGAGCACAAATAGCCCTGCTTGGGAGGTGGTCTCTGATCTATTTTGTAACATAATCAGAGAAGGACAGTAGTTGCAATTTATGTAGAAAGATGATGGGAATTACACAGTCAAAGGCCTTCTTAAGGTCAGTAAACAAGCACTTTTAAGAAGGCCTTTGCCTATGTTTGAGTAAATAAGAACAGTATATAGAAAAATGGCAAAGATAGTACGGAAACCTTTTTCTGAACCAATGCTATGAGTAAGTTTAGATGCCACAATTATTAATGAATGAATTGTGTGTTAGTATGTATGCTTTTCTCATATTCTGGTGGGAGGGAGCAGGTTTGGAATGTGTCTGCATGTTCTGGGAATGTATAGTTTGGGGTTTTGGGGAGCGGGAAAATAAGCAACAGTTTTCTGGGAGTATGTGCTGAGGCAACAGTTAAGATAAGATTATAAAGATGAGGTAATGGCTTAGAAATGTAAGGGAAAGCTTTTGAGTCCAGTTGAGGAGATTTATTTGTGTCTCATCAGGACTGTTGGAGAGTTAAACATGATTCAAAGACAACAACAGTATAAGTAACTAAATAAATAGGCTATTACTAGGCCAGCTGTCCCTGTAGGCCATTTTAAGCCTAGCCAATTTTCCTTCCCATAGTGAGAACAAAATCTTGTACTTTGTGTCTGCAAAATAAACACCTTAACCATTACACCAATGCACAACATTCACAGGAGCTGGTGAGTAGTAAGGTGTTAGCAAGTGTCTAAACTTAACACAATCAGATGACTCCTACTTGCTGTGGAACTACAGGTAACTGAATGCACTGCACCATGCAGGACATCCCCCAGGTGTTTCACATGATATAGACACACATCATTTCTTAAATTCAATGAATATTGGCAGTGATATTGTATCTTAGTTTTTGATATATTGTACAATATAATCATTCTATCTAGCTAGCTTTTTATTCACTCTACCAAATTTGGATAGGCTATGTAGTAATTATGAAATAATGTAGTAATGTCATAATTTGGGCTAGCAACCAAAGCATTAGCTGAAACAATCTGTATTAAGAATCAGGTGTGAACCTGTCATGGTAGTCACAGTCTGCAGATTCTACAATACTTTCTGTCTTAGACACTCTCTGAATGCTAATTCATTAGTCCTTACAGTACTTTTGTGATGATAACAGTCATGTTTTGCACAGACGCTTTCTATTCTTACGAAGTAGAAGACCATCCCTAGTCCAGATAATTTATCACCTAAATGTAATGGACTTTCCGATAACTGTTTTGTTGCCCTGAATGCTTTCATTTGTACTCTGTCAACTATTTATCCCAACATCGGCATTGCTAAATTTAGCGTACCCATTTTAGTAGGACAGCTGTTCGTGCTGGACAGCTTATACAGCTGTCTGAACATTCAGCGTTTGTTCTGACTGCAGTAGAACTAAACCCACTGGTAACGTTGTTCTCATTCACCTCCCCATTAATAACTGAGGATGTGAAACTTCTCTGGGTGGAACAGACATATTCCTGTACTCAAGAAGTGTATTCCTGGATGTCCAAGATTCATTAAGACATACCTTATGCATTTATCCTTATTAACATACATTTGACCTTTGTTTTATTTAATTCCAAGTCAGTTATTCAGTCATAAATTATGTAATAAATAATCATTTGAGTTCTGCATTGTGCTTGTCAATTGTTTTGCCCCAGACCAAAATGTCATTATTAATGAAATTCCAAAAAGCATTATAAAAACTTGTATCTGACAGGTTGAATGTTAAAATTACACCCATTGGTACTCTCCTGATCTAGTTTTATCTACCAAAGTCCTTAGATGGTGTCAAAAACTAAGACAAAATTGCTGTTGACATCAATAGATCTACTTTTTCTTCACGTTTTAGTGGAAAGTGCTTCCTCAGTATGGTTTTATGATACAGTAGCTGGAGGCACAAGGACAGGAGAAACGGAAGCATTGTCAGCATCAGACAGTGAGAGGGACACAGAGTGACAGACAGAGGTGATCATCCTCTGCAAACAAGTGCTATATCTGATGGTCCATCTACATCCACATCCAAATCCACCTGTAAGTCAACATTCACAGATGTAGAGAATGAGGTTGTGTTACAGGCCGTACATCTCCAAGAACAATGGCTCTTTGCTGCCCATGCTTCAGATCAGCCCCTCCTTGACCATGTCTGTGTTGAAATTGTCAGTAATGTTAGTGGTGGGTGGTCAGGACCATAGATACATGGTCCAACACATGGCCACAGATCATGTTAACACCCACAGAGCAGAAGCCATGTCATGGGAACATATAACATCAGGTGCTGGGCCATTCACCAAACAACATCTTACAGAGACAGAGGAGTTTCTGAACTCACATAAAGGCAATACTACAGCTACAGAGTCCCACAGTGCAGTGCTGTATGTTTTGGGGCAGAGATGGACAGGTTCCAGATAGTTTCAGCTGTAGGCGCCACATGCAGGTACTCCTATGTCATTGTAGCATTAACTTCAAGTCCTTCTTACCTGTTAATCACTCTCAACTTCATTAAATTTATCAGATTTATGGTATACAGATACATCACAGATCCAACAGGCACAACCACCTGTACAAAGTATGACAGAGGATATTAGTTTTTCTCATGTTTAGAGTCATAAAGATACCAGTTGCATGTATAGTTGTAGTGTTGGATCATAGTTATACTGGGTATTTTTTGCCTTGGTGTAATCACAGGTGATTCTTTATGCAGCACTAGTACTGTGTGACTGCCCCACCTGATACTGGAGGATCTCCATCCTCTGATAATGATGATGGTGCTGAGCTGGCACAGTCAGAGGATTACAATGTGTATTAGACATAGTGAGTGTAACCACCACATCCTCTACATGGACCATAGACTCAGTTTATTTGCCTGCAGATACTCAGGATACACAAATATCTGAGCAAGGACAGATTGATGAGGACACTATAGATCAGGAAAGTGTGGAGGCCATCAATAGACTGATATCTGAATGTCTACTTGGCACTCATGGACAGGAAGGTCCACACAGGCTGGCTTGTAATGTTGCTTGCCTGAGATATATTTACCTCCTTCTGAGGTTGGTGTTTCAGGGGCTGCAACCCAAAGTATATGCAGGCCACCACAGCCATGGTAAAGACAGTGAGGGTGATCCATGGTGTGCATGCTGACCTACAAGAGTGCATGTCCTGTATATGTGATTTCCTGGATAGACTGAATCACACACTTGACTGTGCAATGCCTTCTGTTGGTCACCTGGCATGAGCAAGTAGCCATCCTTGCAGCCGGTCATCTGCTACAACCACAGCAGTTAACCAACATGGCCATGGATGTGAGAGATCCTGTTCCCACAGGGCTAGCACTTCCACAGCAACATATATTGTGCTGGTGACTGCTTCTAGAAGAGGACATATCCATGGTTGTGGCAGTCATAGGAGAGGACATTTCAATGGTTGTGGCAGTTGTCATGCTGGCACATCTCCAAGCAGAAGTCAGTCAAGGTCACAGAGCACATCAGCATCCAGCCAGAATCATGGTACAGCCAAGGAAACTCCTAGCAGATCCAGCTCTTATGGGTGAGGGTGTGCACAGCAAGCTGAACTGTGATGCATACCGTGGACCTGTCCAGTAAGCTGAGCTACAGTGCTGCAACAAACTACTTTGACTGTATCCCTACAGTTTCTAAAGGTTACGTGTGTGAGTGTGCATGTGTGTGTGTTTGTGTGTGTGTGTGTGTGTGTGTGTGTGTGTGTGTGTGTGTGTGTGTGTGTGTGTGTGTGTGTGTGTGTGTGTGTGTGTGTGTGTGTGTGTGTGTGTGTGTGTGTGTGTGTGTGTGTGTGTTGGGGGGAGGGGTATGTTAGTTTGGATATAGTTACTGTCTGCCCTTCTCTATCTGAGACACAGTGTACAACCATAGGGTGAATTTCCAATTTCCCATCCATTGGTCAAGGTTACACTTAAATAGGGTTAGGGATGTACTCTGCTTCACATGGATGGAGAGCCTGTTTATGAACATGGGGCTCCTCTCAGACACATATCTGTCACACCAGCATGCCCTATTTATGTTGCAAGCAAAAGTTTGCTGAAAGGTTCCTTTAGCTAATATACATAAAGCCACACATACCTTTGTATCCACTGGGATAGGTACTCCATAACTCCACTAGCACTTCAGATTAGGCTAACACAGTTCCAAGATTTGCTGCATGGTGTCCCTGTCAAAGCAGTACCAGTCCACTCTGTCGGTATCATGGAGGGCATGAAATGTTAAGAATGGTTAGATGACCTGGAACCACCAGGGCCGATGTTGTGCATCACTGGGCAAAGCAACTGCAATGAGATCTGCTACAGACATACTTACTATGGCTACAACTACACCTACCATAACTGTGCAATGTAGTCCATCATAACACGGGCATATGGCCAAGTTCAAATATATAGTGAATGCATTTCAATTGCACACCATTTAAATATTGTTGAATCACTCCTGCACCTTGTATTACCTTGTTATTAAACATGGTGTCGCATTATACAGTCATTAGAATATAGCATGGCTGGCCACATTATTTTAGCAGTACACCACCAGCACCTACTTTTAGGGCTGAGACAATCGTTACAAAATGTGAGATAGTTAGTAGTGATAGAAGTGGAAATGTTTCTGAGGAAATTCAGCATGCTTTAGTAATGACTAAAACATCGAGATTTTGGGATGTAAGACATTCCTCCTAAAGTTTCAAATTTGCAACATTACAGGTATTTAAGTAAGATATCCTTAGTCCTTAATTAGATCTGAAGCTTTCTCCAGAGGAGATGGTAGACATTTTATTTTATTTTGTCTGATGACATACTAGTGGGTATGTAGGAATTATGTAGTTGTCTGATATGGAGTCAGGCAAACTAGCAGGTGAGTAATGAGATCCGTGTATAGTTTAATCTTATTAACTATGTGTTCATAAGTGCTATACATTGCCTGAACTAGTAGTCATTAAGAACATATAAAAATAACTTAAAGGTGCATGAAGTGTTCTGATATCCAAGCAAGAGTCAATGTGATGCTTGTAGGATGGCACTGAGAGCCTTTAGCAGATACACTGAGAAAAATGTTTGTTTTGTTGTCTTGAAAGTCACTGAGACACATAATTCTTAAATGGTGACCTTCAGTAAGTAATAGCTTAATCTCAAATTATATGATTCATATACTGGTAAAATAACTGCATCATATCTTTAAAGCAGGCGAGTATTATAGATAAACAGTACAGAAACTGAAACAATAATTGAACAAATAAACAGCTAAACAGCTAGTTAATGTTACCTTTTAGATTTTTCTTTTGAATGAAGTTTCACTAAAGTCTTGTTAATGGATTAATCACTGTAATAATCTAATCAATATGGGGGATTCAACATCTGTAAAGATATATAACCCATTGTGAAACGGCATCATTCTTACCACTAAAATCCATGGCACCAGTGCTAACCCTGCTTCCGCCTCCCAACAGAATGTCACATGTCTCTTAACAAATCTAAAACATTTACTTGCTTAACTATCTGTTTCAGTCAAACCTCAACTATTTCATGGAAATAGAATTAAAGGTAAAGGTAATCTCCCCATGAGTACTTTTAGATGGGGCATAATTAAAAGTCCAAACTGTATTGTCTATATTAATTGTATTACCTTCTGTCTCTTCAAGACATTCCCACAAATCTCAAGGAGAAGGAAAGAGACAATGTTGAGACTGCTAAAAAAATAATTGTCTACAAGAAAATTAACCTTATGTGTACTCCAACATACTGCAATACATTCTACCAAACTTCCAAACAGCCTGGCAAAATGATGAATTGCTGGGGCAAAAAATAGCTGAAAGAGGTACCCCAGACTTTATCCTCTATAAAGTTTAAATGGACTGGAGACATGCTGGCTTATTTTAATTACTATAAAATCTCCATCTTATACAATGTTTTTCAAGTCTGTTTTGCTTATCGCCTTGCTCAGTTCCTCCATGCCCCTTTGTGATGTTACTACCAATTACTTCAGTGTATCCTGATCACACTCTTCTTCCCATTTTCTAGACTGTAGAAGGAACAACTCTTGTAGCTAAAGATCAAGATGACCTTTTAGGACATCACGTAAGGTTGAAGGAAGAGGATGAACCTTCCAGATTGAAATCCTTACTGTCCCTCCACTAATTTAGTACCACATCATTCAAGTGCCAAAGGTGAGGTGTTTGTTTATTCTTATCAGATAAATCTATCATAAATATGATAATGATCAGGGCAAGCAGAACCACTGATCCTATAATGTGACATCTAAGGAATTATGACCAATAAAATCTTCCCATGACCTCCGAGTCATCGAAGAATTTTTTGTGTCTTTCGGCTTTTCCTGGTTAGGGGTCACCACAGTGGAATTCCATTGATTTTTACTTGCCAAGTTACCAGCCCTGACACACAACTTTCAACAAAGGTACGCCCATTTACACATGTCTCCATGCAGAAGACGCTCTAGCTGAGAATCGAACCGGACAGCGTCTTACTATGAGGAGACAACACTACCGCAGCACCACAACCGCAGGCTACGTCCGAGTCTACCTAAAAGTCATTGAAGAATAATGAGTAAAAAAATGCACACTCCTTATATCTCACATTCCCCACCATTAACTAGACCGAGAAGTGAATGCATACCTATTAAAATCATCGCAGCCTATGCTTATTTGTGGAGGTAGAGTCCTCCAACATAGGTTCATAGGTTTATAGGTAGATACTAGGCTATTGGCCCTAGGGCCTATATAAGCCTAGCCAAAAAGATACCTGCTTTTGCCACCCAGGAAAGTTATTTTCCTGTGCCACTGTCGAGCAGAGCCACCGAAGTGATCCCCGTGGTGAATTTCCTATCTCCCATCCAATCATCAAGATTTTTCTTGAAGAGTACTAATGAGGAGCTTTGTTTGACATAGATAGGTAGTTTGTGCCAGAGTATGGGAAATCTCTGGGACAGGAATCTATCCATCCAGCATGTTCTGTTTATTGTGGTGACAAGATTTAGGTGCCTACAGCGTGTAGCTCAGAGGGATTGGGATTTCCTTAAGTGGAGCATGTCCAACAGCTCTGGGATTGACATAGCTTTGCATGTTAGGCAGAGATCACCTCTGAGTAGGTGATATGCGATGGAGTAAAGCTGGAGATTTTTGAGATGGTCTGCATAGGGCATCTGTTTGAGGCTGGTAATCCTCTTTGTGAGGTATTTCTGCAGCCTTTCCAGTTGTTGTAGATGTCTTGTGAGGTACATACCAAAATGGGCATTGTACTCTATAATGGGTCTAATGAGTGACGAGTAGAGGGGAACAATGACCTCTTTTTTCCTGGATGAGAAATCTTTTGTGATGAGGTGTGCCACATAGAAGGATTCCCTGACTACTGTGGTGATGTGATTATCAAAGGAGAGACTACTGTCCACCTGTGTCCCAAGATCTCTTATCACACTTTTGGTGTTAAGTTTACTACTGCCTATGTGGTATTCATGGATGACAATGCACTTTTTGGCATTGAGCTTGAGGCCACGGCTTTGACACCAGGCATCTGTCTCAGTGAGGCCCTTTTGTAGGATGTCCACATCGTTAGGAGTTTCGATTATGGCTCCTAGTTTGCAGTCATCTGTTAACTTTGTTAGCCAAAGACCTACTGTGTTAGCCTGTACTTCAGATAAGTAGATACCAAACAGGAGAGGACCCAGGACTGAACCTTGTGGTACTCCACTTGTCATTGGTCTGAAGTCGGATTTGGAGTCTGCTACTTTCACAGTGTGGGTTCTGTCAGTGAGCAAGTTGACAAACCATCTTGTGACATAGGGATTTATACCTAGTTTAGTGAGTTTATCTCTAATTCCAGAGTGGGGTATGGTGTCAAAAGACTTGGCGAGATCTAGATAGGCTGTGTGAACCATCTTACTCTCATCTACGGCTTTGGTGACTGCTTCAAAGACATCTATCAGGTTTAGGAGACATGACCTGCCTTTTACAAACCTGAATTGGGTGGGGTCCAGAGTTTGGAGATTAGCAATGTCTTTGTTTATAAGTTCCATGATGATACGTTCCATGGCCTTGCAGACCAGTCTCATCAGGCTAATGGGGCGGTAGTTCCCGGCATCTGTGGTGGAACCCCCTTTGTGGAGTGGGATAACCATTGCTGTGTGCCATTCAGTGGGCACAAAGCCTGAGGTGAGGCTATGATTGAACATGGTACTTAGGTGGAGTGCCAGTTCGTTCTGTAGTCCGTGTAGAATGCAGCCTAGGATGTCAGGTCCCATGGATGCTGTGTTCTTGGCTTTGGAGAGTGTGGTTTTTACCTGTGCAGCTGTGATTACAGGAACTTTGCATTCTTCCGGTATAGAGATGGGCCCTTTAGGGGGTGAGAGAAGGGTAAAGTTAGCACTGAATCTATCTGCCAAGATGTTGGCAATATTAGTTGGTTCTGTATATTTAGTGCCATTGTGCTGTAACTCAGAGCAGATCTGAGTGTTGCCACTAAAATTCTTAACATAGCTATAGAATGCTTTGTGGTTGTCTTTAGAATCAGTGGCAATTTTGTTTTTGTAACTAGCTTTGGAGGATTTTATGAGGGATCTCAGCTTCTTACTGAGGCTGACCAGGGAGTTCCTCCAATCATTGTATTTTACTCTTTTGCAACAGTTTCTTTCTTCTGTTGTAGAGTTTGTTTATGGCAGGGGACCACCAGATTGGCTTTATTTTTTTGAAGGATAGCATCTTGGTTCTGTTAGGGATAGCACGATCCATGCACTTGTGTAAGTGCTTATAAAGTGCAATTGTGTAGGATTCAGCAGTCATACTTCTATTGTCTGTCTGCATGATTGTCATGAAGTTTGCCACTTCTGTCTTAAGAAGCGTGAAGTTGGCTTTGGAGAAATGTTTTATAGTAGTTTCCCTAATGGGGGGTGGGGGCGGGATGTGGATGTCTAGGGTGATTAGCTTGAGGTCGGACCTGATCAACGAGGAATTGACCATTGGTGTGGAACACCAGTCACCCATGTTGGTAATGACCAGGTCTAGGATATTGCTGCCCCTGATGGGGGTGTGGATAAGTTGATCCAAGGTGTTGGAATTTATGAATTCCAGAAAACATTGAGCAAAAGAGTTGGTACATGAGTAGTTTTCCCAGTTAATGGTGGGGCAGTTGAAATTGCCCATTACTAGGGTGTTGGGTTGTACCCTAATATTTTCCAGTATATCAAGAAATGAGGAGTGGGAATCTTAGGGCATGGTGGGGGATCTGTAGCAAGCTAATATTTGGATTGCAGTCTTGCCCAGAGTTAGTTGCACTTGGATAATCTCAGATGCATTATGCTGAGCAACTAGCCTGGAGGTGTGGATATCCTTAATGAATATGGACACGCCTCTGCCTTTAGTGTTTCGGTACAGGTTAGGTGGCCGAAAGGTGTGGTATGAATTATAGCCTGGTAATGCAGGGGTGCTCTCTGGAGCCTTGAACCAGGTCTCTGACACTGCACAGATGTCGATGTTCTCCATTTTAAGGAGTGCCTCGAATGAGTGCATTTTGAGGTTTAGACTTCAAGCATTAAGTAGCATTACCCTCAGATTTTGCTTGCTTGTACCTGTTATGGTGGTGGATGTGTCATTTGAACCTTGCCTAAAAAAGGCACTATAGGCATGTCAAGAGCCTTAGCCAGTATCCGGAATCCCAAGGGCAACAGGTGCAGGCCATCTCTGGCAAAGCATCGTGGTCTGTCGATCATGTCATTCCAGGCAGACAGATACTGGATCCCCTTAGAATGACACCAGAAGCTTAGCCAATTGTTGAAGTCAATCATTTTGTCCTTGTACAGTAGTATCATTCTGGGCGAACAATTACAAGAAAATAAACTCTATACGCAGCAAAACTTCCCCAGGAGCCCATGCAAAGACATTAGACTGCCAAGGTCAAAGGCTGTTAGGAGATGACCACTGGGTGAGTGCAAAGTTCCTACATCAATTTGAATACTTACCTACAAACCCTTAAAATATGCTACTCACCTAAAATCTTTCCTCCCAGAACAACAATACTGAGGATTTTTGCACCAAAAAATCTTCACTTTTCTCCTCATCCCAAAGGAGTGGGAATCATACATGAGCACCTTATAACAAAAGTTTTCTAACTTCTCATGTTGAAGACCATCCAAATATGACTTCTACAACAACAAGATATCAACTTTCCTCTTTCTGATATAGCAGAATACCTTGCTCCACTTTAGTTGGCTATGCTGTTAGTTTGTTAGACAATTAACATAAATCATTAGATTAGTGTAAAGTTAGTCTGAGTAAGACCACAAGCAAAAAATTCACCAAACCTTTCTGTTACCAAAATAAGCAATATTAAGTGAGTATAACAATACATATGATAGGCCAACAACAAATCTAATCACCCTTCACCAAAAAGTCCCCAACAAGTGACAAAGGATATAGATCAACAACAAAAACATGAGCAAATTCACTTAAAAAACAAAATCAGTGTCAATCTTCCAAACTATATACAGAATGCAGTAAAACTTCCAAGGCAGGGGGAAATAGATCACCAGTATACCCCAATACAGGATGAGGGCAGTCTGGTAAATTCAGAGCTTACAACATTTTCTCAAGCTTCCAGCATCAGAATACCCAATAGCTCCCAAATCCCCAAATATATTTCTGAAAAATTTCAGATCACCATATAGCATAAAAGGCTCCCTACTGAAGTGGACTTTATTTATTGTTTATTTATTTCTTGACATTTGATTAATGGGAAAGTCTGGCTGGGTAGAAGCCCATTTTCAGCAGAGGCCCAGGGATCAAAGGTCCAAATTATTACAAAACATTTTAAGAACAATAATTTTACCATCTTCAAAAATAAAACAAAAACATCAGCAATTTAAATAATTATAACAACTTAGACATAATATAAATACAATGGTTAAGAATCTATTCAAGATATATGAAAATCATTTAATATTTAGAGAAATTTTAGACAGTTTGTAGAGAAATTAAAGGTAAGTTAGTCTAATAGAAATAGGAATTGCAATACGAAGTGAGAAAAACAGCGTATGGAATATTTAGAGAGAACATGAGGGAAGAGAATTAGATAGCAGTAAGGAAGTAAGTGAAGAAGGGAGAGTAAGGAGGTATAAGGAATGAAAAGGTACTTGTTCACATTTAGATAAATAGTTTATCCTGGTTTGGAGCAAGAAAAGAGACAGATTTTAGCTAGAATGTCTTTCAGCATGGTTTTGAAAGATTGATGGGAGGGTATAGACCAGATGGATACAGATAAGGAGTTCTAGGCCTTAATAATCTTGTATGAGTACAGCCCAGCAGATTTGTTAGGTTTGTAGACAGACAGGAGCTTTTGGTCACTGGATCGCAGTGACCAACTGGGAACATAGTTGTGTAGAATGTTTTTAGAGCTGGACAGGCAGGTGGATGCTAGATAATTTTATAGGTGGTAAGAATCTGTGTATATGTTAGCTGATGTGGCAGTTCTAACTAACTTAGGATTTTCAGTGCTATACAGTGGTGGGTTCTAAAAGGGGTATGTGCTGCAAATGTAGAAACTTTGTTATATCATTGTTCAAGTTTTAATTTTTTGTGAAGCCTGGAGGTAAATAAGGATGGGAGCACCATAAAGAAGAGTGGGGAGGAGATAAGTAGTGGCAAGTACAGTTTTAGTTGTGTCCAAGAGAAAGTTTTTGGCCCTGTAAAGCATTCCAAGTTTTTGATGAGTTTTTCTTATGCAACTTTGTATATGCAAGTCGAATGTAAGATTATCACCCACTATTACCTTAATAGTTTGCTATGAGAAGTGACTTTAATGGTTGTATTAGCAAGAGAGAGAGGACTTTAAATTTTGTTTTTTCATGAGAGATGCATTTGGGGGGAAAAGTAGTAGTTTGGTCTTTTTTGGGTTGAGCATGAGTTGTGAGTTACAAATCCAATTGTTTCAGTAGGTGTTAAAGTTTCCCCGAGTAATTTTTTGGTGGTGTACAATGTTGTCTGATGTACAAATGAGAGTGGAATCATCTGTGTATTGTATTAGGATGGCCTGTTGTGTGGATGTATAGAGGGTGTTAGTGAAAATGTTAAAGAAGAGGAGACCAATGATAGAGCCTTGTGGCACACCGGTGGTGACTGGGAGGTAAGGAGACAGTCTGGAGTGGACAGGTATCTTTTGAGTCACATAAGGGTGGGCTGAGAGGGACCTAGCTAGGACATTTGAAGTAGAACTCTGCTGTGATAAATTGTGTCAAAGGCTTTAGACAAGTGTAGAAATAAGGAAGAGACTAGTTTGCTATTATCTCTAACTTTATTGACAGTATCTACATATGTTAGAAGGGCAGGGCTAGTACTATGGGAAGGGTGGAAACCATGTTTTGTAGGGGATAGGAGTTCTTGCAGGAGATGGTCTAGCAATTGTTTTTGAATACATTTTTCAAGTATTTTGGTGAGGGGAGATAAAATTGCTATAGGTCTAAAGTTATTAATGTCTGTTGAATTTTGTCCTTTGTGTAGAGGGATAATGTGGGACTTTTTCTAGATAGAGGGAATGTGGGATTCATGGATTGACCTATTTATAAGGATTGAGATAAGATAGGCAATGCTATTGGTTTCTATTTTGGGGTATTCACTTGGAAGGTCATCAGCTGAAGAAAAGCACAGTTTAAGTTTGTTTAATAGTAGTTTTATATAGGATGTGGGCACTGGTTTGAAGGTGAAAGTGGATGTGGTGATATGTGACTGTTGGATAGGTTTGGGATTAGACGTTGAGGAGTCCTTGGTTACAAATGCCATAGTATCTATAAAATAAGAGTTGAACTGTATTGCAGTTTTGAGTGTTGAGTTATTGGCAGAGGGCTTTGGGTTGAACATTTGACAAGGATGTAAGACTTTGTTAATGAATGTGCAAAAGTTTTAGGGTTGTGTTTAGTATTATACTGAAAGTTATTATAGTATAGTTTTTGTTTTTACTTACTTGCTTTTCAATACAATTGTGAAGCATTCTGATGTTTCCAAGATACTGAGGTGATTTATATTTTTGCAGTTCTTTCCATGCTTTTTCTGAATCCTGCATTAGCATTCTACTCATTTTGGATAGCCTTGCCTTATTTGTCTTCAATCTCTTCCTTCTAGAAGGCATAGCCAGCCTTAAGCATAGGCCAACTGGGCAGTCACCTATGGCACTGCCATAACAGGGGTGCTTTTCCAGTATTTATTTGTTTATTTATTTGTTTTTTGGTAGTAAATAATTGATTTCTTTAAAAAATTTTGAATGAATACAGGAAGACCTGAAGAGAAACAAAAACTATGAGAAAAAGGAAGAAAAAAGTAATCTGGATGGTATAGGCAGAGCAGGATAGGCACCTGGTGGTGTGGTGGTGGGGGGGCACTGTGGAGCCATTTTGCCTAGGGCACTAGTTCACCAAAGGCCGGCCCTGCTAGGAGGTGCAAAGCTATTTAGGATATTTATAAATATTTAGACTTGGCAAAACAAAGACCAAAAATACAGGAACAGTGCAAATACTGAACATTGCTTTTCTCCTTTAAACTTATTTTTTGCAGGGGTAAGCCCTCCTATACTATCCGATGTGTGGGGGGACCTCTCCATACCTCCAGACTTATATATACCAATTTCAAGATCAGCACACCTTCTAGAAAAGAGTATATTACAATAAATGGTAATCAACTCTCAGCCTCCACATTTCAGGACATAGCAAACCAAGTATTGACATTTCAAATAGTTATGAGCACAAAATGGACTGCTGAAAAAGTTTAACAGATCAAAGTGGAAGAAATGCATACAGCCCCACTTTCCTTAATGATGAAGTATCACTCATTGCCCTACCTTCCAAAACTGCCCATCCCCAAACAGTAAGTGTCAGAAGCAATAACAACTAGCCACAATAAGTGAAAATAGCTATTACAAAATCCTTGCCATAAAATCTATTTCCTCTAAATCCAACTCAAGTGAACAGCCTAATATTTAACACAAACGTCATACACTCTACAGTGTTTACCATCCCCATATGATAAAAAGGAACATAAAAAGCAAAATTAAAGAAACCATATGCACAACAAGAAATGAAACTTAGGCAACCTACACCCAAAAAACTCCTCAATAAATTAACATATGCAGCTCTCATGTCCCAAATATGTGTTATCTTTACACAAAATGCCAAAGTGATGTGCTGTTTTTTGACAAAATGCCAAAGGAATCTATTTGAGCCGTATAGGCCAAAGCAAAAGTAACTAATTATAGAAATAAAACACAATAATGAAATCAGTTAAAATCATGGTGAAGACAAATTATAAGCTCCATATGGTGCAATAAAGGTATACCCAGTTTACCACGAATCTCTGAAAAAAAGGGTAACCATTGATCCCTGACAGGGAATAGGTCAATCTATTGACAACTCTTTTAATTGATCGCAGTAATCTGTGAGAAATAACTAACAATGACAGTGGACTTTTCTGTTTTGACCACTGCTGTGTGACTTTGGAGTTGGTATATATAAGCTTGAGTGATGGGGAGGGGGTAAAACTACCAAATGGAGACCATCGACCATCTAAACAAACCTAAACACTCCAAAAAGAATCCATAGGATAACATTCACTGGCTGACTCATCCTCTGAACTCAGTGTGTTAATCATAGGCTACTTAGGGGGAAATTTATGTGAAGACAACTCATGACTTGGTTTTGTAGCAAGCTCCATCATCATCTCATCAATGGACAGTGGTAAAGTGAAGTTTCTTTAATTTTCCCATAGGTTATCTGGGTTACACAAAGCTGTCCATCACTCAGATATCTGAATACACAGGGAGGGATGATAGTACATACTACATCTAAACCTTTTATCATCAACAAAACAATCATAGTCTTCAATGTTTTCCTCTTCTGAGACACCATCTTGGAGTAAATGCATTTGAACATTATCTTGGTTCCATTGTAAAGCAGTGAACCCACCTCAAACCATTCACTAAGTCAACTCTTTGTGATGAAGTGAAATGAATTTCATGATTAGGTGTTGTGGACAAGCTGTGGGATCCGAGGGTTTAGCAACTAAAGCCTTATAGGCCCATTCAATCCATGATTCAACAATGTCTTTGCAGTCAGTTTTGCAGAAAAAACACTACATTTTGTCCTTCTGAACTCTGAGGAATACCATATATATGAAGATTACAGCAATGATGGCAGTTTGCCACATCATCTACTTTGAGCAGAAGGAACTGGTCTTGTTTTGACAGGATTTCATTTTGCATTTCTATTTTTTTCTCTCTTACTCTTAAACCTGTACTGACTACTCTATCTGCTGGAGTTCTGAATCAAGAACAGCCAGTCTAGCAGCTAAATCATTATGTTACTGATAAATGAGTGCCTTGTAATACCCGTATAATCTCCATGTTAATCAGTATTGGCTCCGCTCTATTAAACAATTTTGCAGAAGCCTTAACAAGTTTGCATGTTAAACAAAGCCAGTAACTTTTGAGCATATTACTCATTATTTTTAATATCCTCTCGCTTTTTATTTATTTTCTTCCTTGTAGCCATAGAAAGTTGCCAAAAGAAGCTGGAGCCAGATTACAGTGGATGATATCATCTAGTGTAATATATGCATGTGCAGACACACGAGAAGCTATAGAATTGCAATCACCATGACCAAAACTAATGCAGACATTAAATATTTGCAGAGTTTGTAAAATTATGTAACAATTAATCTTAACAGCTCAGAGTTTAAACAATAAAGAATACCGAGTCTCTGGATCTGTTTATAGTAACAAGCTCCAGTGTAGTATATACCTAGTCTTACTACAGATTTATTAAACTGGGAGCTATTCAAGTGCATCTCTACTTAATAAGTTTCTTAAAATCAAAGTGTGTTGCAACATTTCATCTGAATGGCTCACATTGGAAATTAATTCTAGACAGTAAGTGACAAAATGTTCCCATATGTTTTCAAATGTCTAAATTAGTTGGCTGATTTGAGCGACAGTTGTACTAGTCAAACTATTCAGAAAATCTTCTAAAATTCATATAGAAACATCTAGAAAACTGATACTAATTTGTTTTGAATCAATCTAATCATACAAGTTTGGCAGGTATAATTTTAGACCCATTAATGAAGATGTCCCAATTCTGTAGTAATGTACAGTGTCATGATGCTAACACTCTAATTTTCAAAGTCCTAAATCAAGGATATTGCCCCCCCGAAGTCCAAATTACCACTTTAAGATAGGTCATATAACCTTCATGGTTTGAAAGAAAATTATTTCTATCACAACCAAGATTCAAAACAGCTGTAGGAGAAAGAGCTTTCTCAAGACTGGGAAAGTA
Source organism: Protopterus annectens (assembly GCF_019279795.1). Taxonomy (NCBI): domain Eukaryota; kingdom Metazoa; phylum Chordata; order Ceratodontiformes; family Protopteridae; genus Protopterus; species Protopterus annectens. Next base: position 1,025,763,000 of record NC_056732.1, on the reverse strand, counting down.
CAGTTTTGTACCTACCATAAATGTAGATGTCCGATAGGTATGCATCTGCAGTCATAACATATGGGTTGTCCTGCCTCAGGCAGCCCTTCGGTCGGCCGGATTCCAAAGTCTGGGTCTGGCCTCGGCTGATGTCACACTTTCCCCGACGTCAGAGTGTCTGGGGTATAAAAGCATCAGCCGACACCATTTTCCTCAGTTTTTCTTGCCCCAGATGCCAGGTGCCCTCTAGGAAGGCTAAATTTGGATAAATGCTGAAAAGTTCCAAACATTTGCAAATTATATACATGTATAAACAAACAAATACACCATAATAGATTCCCCCAGCTAGCTAAAAGAGGGGTAAGCACCCTAGGAATACCACAGAGGGGAAGGAGGGAGGGTAATCCTGACTGCAGATGCATACCTATCGGACATCTACATTTATGGTAGGTACAAAACTGTACTATGTCCTTCAAGGATGCATCTGCAGTCATAACATATGGGTAGAATACCATAGCCAATCTGGGGGAGGAGGTACTAAGAAAAGGATGGTGTAGTTAATCTCGGTGGTTGAACTTGCAGGACTGCAGTTGCAAACCCTGCTCTGGATCTAGAGTATAAAGGTAGATTGTAATGCTTGGCAAATGTATGCACAGAGCTCCAAGTAGCAGCTTCTAAAATGTCCTTGGTAGCCACCCCCCGTAGGAAGGCTGTAGTGGTGGCCGTGGCCCTTGTGGAGTGAGGCCTGATATTTTCAGGAACTGTCTTTCCATGAAAGCAGTAGCAAAAGCAAATGCAATTTCCTATCCATTTTGAAATTGTCTGTTTGGAAATTGCTCTTCCTTGCACCCCAGTTGCATATGCTACAAAAAGTTGGTCAGTTTTTCTGCTAGTTTTTGTTCTGTCCAAGTAGTAGCATAGTTGTCTGTGTATATCCAGGGTGTGCAAAAGTTTTTCCCCTCTATTCTGTGGATTAGGGAAGAACGTAGGCAAGTGAATAGCTTGGTTCAAGGATACCCTAGATACCACCTTTGGCATAAAAGTAGGATTGGTTCTTAGTGACACCCTGTCCTGGTGGAAAATAAGAAAAGCCTGCACTGCCATTAATGCTTGTAACTCAGATACTCTTCTTGCTGAAGTGATTGCCAGAAGGAATGCAGTTTTCCAAGATAGGAACTGTAGATCTGCTGATGCTGCTGGTTCAAAAGGAGGTAGTGTCAGTTTCTCCAGCACAAAGTTGAGATCCCAGGCAGGTAGAGGGGGTCTTCTTGGAGGTTTAATATTTTTGATCCCTCTCAGAAATTGTCTGAGGAGAGGGTGTGAGAAGATAGGTGGATCCACATTGTATTCTGCTGAAATTGCTGAAGCATGAATCTTAATGGAAGAATAGGACAGGCCATTGTGGAACAATTCTGCTAAGTATTCTAGGATATGTGTTAGGTTTGCCACTGTGACATCTGTGCCCTTTGATGTGCTCCAAATGAGAAATCTCTTCCATTTAGCTGAGTATGTCTTCCTTGTGGAAGGCCTGCGAGCCTCCAGGATAATGTCCTTCACCCTCTGAGATAAAACAGTTTGATTGGGATTTAAGGAATTTTCCAGGCAGTTAGCTGCAATGTTTTCAAGTTGGGATGCAGGGTCTTGAAATTGTTCTGTGTCAGAAGCAGAGGCCATAGGGGGAGAGGCCATGATTTTGCCTGAGACATGCTTCTCAATAATGGATACCAGTGTTGTCTTGGCCAGTCCGGAGCTATTAGTATCACTTTTGGCTGTTCCTCCCTGAGCTTCAGTAGAACCTTGTACATCAATGGGAGAGGTGGGAAGGCATATACTGTTAGGGCTTTCCAGCTGAAAGAGCTTGTGGGTGGTATGTCCTTGAGCAGAATGTCTTCAGTTGATTGTTGAGTGGGGAGGTGAACAAATCTATCTCCGGCATTCCCCATGTCTTTGCTATGAGTTGGAAGATGTCTGGGTGCAGCATCCATTCGTGTGCATCCATGGTAGTTCTGCTTAAGCTGTCCGCCAGTGCATTTTCTTTCCCTGGCATGAATTGGGCCTGTAGTTGGATATTGAGATTCAGGCATAGTTCCCACAGATTCATAGCCATCCGGCATAGAGGGTAAGAAAGTGTGCCTCCCTGCTTGTTTATGTACTACATGACCGTGGTGTTGTCTGTCCTTATTAGCAGGTGTCCTTGTTGGAGGAAGGGTTTGAATGCCTCGATTGCATGCCTCACTGCCAGCATTTCCTTTTGGTTTATGTGCATGCTTAGCTGTCCTTGAGGCCATAGGCCTTGGATACATTTGTCCTCCATGTGTGCTCCCCATCCTCGGTCTGAGGCGTCAGTGGTGAGGTCTGCCTTGGTATTGGTTTGTTGAAAGGCAACCCTCTGTTGGACTGGCAGGCCTGAGCCCACCACAGGAATTCCTTTTGAAGGCATGGAATGATTGGTATCATGGTTTCTAAACTGTGACTGTGCTGAGACCATACACTCCGGAGGTACCATTGCAATTTCCTCATATGCAGCCTGGCATGTGGTATTAGAATTATGCAGGATGCCATGTAACCCAGGGCCTGCAGGATTTTCCTTGCAGTAAGCTGAGTTTGTCTTGTCAGAATCATGAAGTAATCTGGAAGTTGTTTTTGTTTTTCTTCTGTGAGAAAGGCCATTTGGGTGGTTGTGTCCAGATCTGCACCGAAAAAGGTTATCCTTTGGGATGGTACTAGTCTTGACTTTTGGATGTTGACTGTGTATCCCAAGGTCTGTAGCAGGTGTATGGCATAGGCCAAGTCCTTTATCAAATTTTCCTTGTTGTCCGTTTGTATTAGGCAGTCGTCCAGGTATGGGTAAATTTGAATTCCCTGTAGTCTGCAATGTGCAATTACTGATGCCAGGCATTTCGTGAATACTCTGGGCGCAGTAGATAAGCCAAAGGGCAATGCTGAGAATTGATAATGCTCTGATCCTGCAAGAAATCTGAGGTGTCTTCTGCAGTTTGGTCGAATAGGGACGTGCAGGTATGCCTCCTTGAGATCTAGAGTCACCAGCCAAGACTCCTTGCCCAACATGGGAAGAAGTTGCTGTAGGGTCAGCATTTTGAATTTTGGTACAATGAGATAAGTGTTCAGTGCGGACAGGTCAAGAATAGGCCTCCGTTGATTTTCCTTTCTTGGTACAAGGAATAGTCTGGAGTAAAATCCTTGGCCTTGCTCTGAACATGGTACCTTTTCTATAGCTTTCATCTGAAGTAAATTGCTGATTTGTTTTAAAGCCTCTGCCCTCTGATTTGGTGGAAGGTTTGGCATTCCGCCTCTTTTTGGCAAAGTGTGGAAGTGGAACCTGTATCCTTTGTCTATTATTTGCAGTGTCCATGTATCCTTTGTGATATAATGCCAGTTTTTTGAGAATAAAGCCAGCTTTCCAGGGTGCTTCCAGTTGATCCCTGGTAGGCAGAATCAGAGTTAAGTCATTGACCCTGTCCTGGTGTAGTAGTTGTTGTTGTTGCTGTTGCACTACTCCTCTGGTTGGCAGGCTGCCACTGACGGCCTCTGTAGGAGCCCTTCGATTGACCTCTGCCTCTAGGGCGCCTGTTCCTGCCTCTCTGGGCTCTGTCCGAGTCTGGAAAGGACCAATTCTTAGTAGGCCAGTTTCTGCTGAATCTCGGTGGTTGAACTTGCAGGAAATCTTTAACTGTTTGCACAGATTTTGCCTTTTCTTCAACCTTTTTTAAAATCTCCTGAGCAGAGGAGCCAAATAAATTTTGTTTCTCCATTGGAGCATCCAGGAGTTTGGCTTTGACATGGTCTGGCAAAGATTGCTCCTTCAGCCAGGCATGCCTACGAATAACTGCCCCAGTCATAGCTGATCTAAATGAAGCCTCCAGTGCATCATAGCCACATTTTAAGAAATGATTACTAACCTGTTGTGAGTTGTGTACCAAATCCTGAAGGGATTTACGGTCTAGGGGTTCAGGAGAAGAAAGTTTCTTATTCAGTTCATCTAACAAATACTCCTGGTACTGTATCATATGAAATTGACAGTTTAATGCCCTGACAGAAAGAGTTGCAGAAGTATACACCTTCTTTCCCCATCTCTCTAAAGCTCTAGACTCTCTTTCAGAGGGTAGAGGATTTTGGCTACAACCCCTTTAGGGCCCTGAGAAATAGTTTCTGGGTCTGCAGAATGGGCTTTATACAAATGGAAATGAGAATCCGGGACCCTGTAGTATCTGTCAGGTTTGGCAGGGGCCAGAGGGAGAGTATCAGGGGCTGTACTGACATCATTGTACACATCATCAATTACATTCAAAACAGGAGGTATAGCTAAGGGCCTATGCTGAGGCAAATGCAAAAAGGTCCTTAATCTTTTTCTAGAATCAGAGAAATCCTGACCTTGCCATTGAAAATGCTCTCTCATGGAGTGTAGAGTCTCACCAAAGGAAAACTCATCAGGAGGGAGGCCGAAGGATAGATTCCTCTGCATCTGAATCCTCATAAGGCGAGTAAGCCCCTTCCTGGTGGTCTGACAACTCAGATCCATCCGTGGAATCATCTGAGGAGTGTGGATCAGAAGGGTCAGTCCTGGGCCTTTTGTCTGGAGGAGGTTGAGAGGCCCTGTCTGGGTGAGGTTGTGAACCCCTAATTAAGGAAATAAGGTCCTCAGCAAGGCTGAGGATCTGTGAACTAGAGGAAGGCCTCTGGGAGGTAGATTTGGCAGGCAAAGCTTTTGAAAGTTTGGCAGCTTTAGCCCTTGAAAAGGCCTTAATGGACATGGAAGCAGAGGGCCTAGCTGCCCGGTAGAAATGTCCAAAGGTATGGTGTCGGACAATTCCTGAACACTAGCGTAGGTAGTTCTGAAGCCGACTCAGCCGGGGCCTCTCGGGCCTCGGTGGTCGGAAGTATGGTTTCGAAGAAGGAATCGCCGAGGACTCGGTTTAAACCGAGACACTCGTGGTAGGCCTAGCCATGGTTTCAGCCAAAACCGTCCTTTTCCTTGCATTTTTGACCATATGCAAAGTCGGAGTCTCCGACGGCATTTTATAAAATTCCTCTGCAAACTCCGACCGATGTCTAAGAGTTGTTGAAGGAGGCACAGGCTAAACAGGCCGATACGTCGTGGTCTGGGCCTAAGCAAGGAAGGCAGTAAGAATGGAAATCCTTATGAGGTATTTGTTTCCCACAAGTTAAACAATTATTTACTTTGTCTGACATCGGCTGAGGCAAAAAAGAGTCCCCAATGGGGTAGTTAGCTTTTTTCGAAGTCTTCGGTAGCTGAAATCACTGGATCTGACTGACCGGCACTTGCGAACAGCTTCTGCTTGGGCAAGAAAGACTGGGGAAAATGGCGTCGGCTGATGCTTTTATACCCCAGGGAAAGTGCGACATCAGCCGAGGCCAGACCCAGACTTTGGAATCCGGCTGACCGAAGGGCTGCCTGAGGCAGGACAACCCATATGTTATGACTGCAGATTCATCCTTGAAGGACATCTGCAACCTGTTACCGTCTACATGCTGAACTTTAAAAAATAAACTGTTAATAAGCTTAAAGATAATCTTAAAAATAATTTCATGTCTGAATCTTCTTGCAACTACTTTTGAACTAATGGTTAATGGCTCCTTTATCACTTATGTTCAAACCTTTGGTCAAATGTTTACATGCTGTTTTTACTTTATACTCCTTTCTATTTCAATCATATGTATCTACTGTCTTCTAATTTTAGTACTCCTCTATTTTAAATTTCAGTAATTTATATGCAAACAATTGTTTAACATCTTGTTTCCAAGTTTTGCCTGAATAGTTTCTGTACTTTAATTTTATTTATTCACTTTTGTAAATATATACATTACTAGTCTTACTCTTGAGCTTGGGTCATGGCTGAAAAAGGTCAAGAGATCAACTTACTTACCTGGTGAACAAATAATAAATAAATAAACAAAACATTCTCCAAACTGAATCATAAACACACCTCTGGAATAAGAGTTTAGTCAGATATTAAACTATATATACAGTCATTCCCTGGTGCATATCAAAACAACATCTTTCTTTATCCAGAGCTAAATAAAATGAGCAGTGTTAGGATGAATATATAGACTTCTAGCATTTCACCAAATTCAAAGTAAATGGCATAGTTTTCAGTAGCACCACTCCACATAAGTACACTGTAATACAACTAGAGATCAGAAAATCATTAATGAATTGTTAACTTCCAATGGAAACACCAAAGTTACTCAAAATCATTCCCTAGTTCTTTGCATATGGTATCTTCTAATGTGGTGATACACAGGGCTCTACCATATAGTGCCCTGCCATTTCTAAAGATAGAACTATCACTGTGTGCATAAAATTAATAAAACATAACTAACTATAACTAGTTGCACTTTTATTTCTTTTAACATCATTGTTTCCCTATAGAAACTCATTGGAATGCCTATTTTTGCTAGAAATTCACATTAGTTTCCATTTGTACATGTCTTAATGCCTTATTGTTTTATATTTATTACTACATGCCTAAGTTTACTACTTTAATGTCCTCAAATATTGTACAGTCTTCAGATTATTTAGTATTTTGGAATGCATTCCTATTATAATAGTTAATTGCTTGGGGTGGGGTTACAATATAAACACAGCACCTGTATAATTCTCTTGGTTATTGAGAGGTGCTCTTATACTAGTATACAATTAATGCTGATCTACATCTCTTGTAACCATACCAGTGACAGCAGGTTGTTGAGCCACAACGTTTTTTTTGTTTTGTTTTGTTATTTTGTACACTCCTTGCATGATGATCACACTAATAATTCTTATGTTATACCATCCTATCAACAAAGGGGCTGGATATCCATATCATACCTCTCAACTGTCCAGATTTTCGAAGAATGTCCAGATTTTTGCCTTATATTTTTGCCCTATTACTCATAAAATTTGCGGTTTTCTGGAAAATCACTGAAGATTGAAATAACTAAGTAATGTCATACATTTCAGTTTCAGACTTCATTTCCTTCAGAAAATGCATGGTAAGACAAATTCTGTTATACTAGCAACTTTCTAAGTCTATAAGAGCACTATTTAAAATCTGTCCCTATTTTTGGGTCTTTGTCTCCTCATTATTTTAGGCTTTGTCCATATGTCTTGTGTTAAGAGGTTTAGAGGTATGATATGTATCTGCTGTTAGTGTCCCAGATATAGCTTGGATTACAGGTACTGAACAGGTCAGCCAAAGGACAGGACTGAATATTTAACACCTACATTACTCCTTCAGAGGGAAGATATGGGCAAAGTATACATCTTGTACATCTTCTAGTGGTAATTGAAAGTTAGTCCTGGCCATATGGATTCAGTGAGTGGTCCGACTTCTGTATAGCAATGAATGATCCTGTATAATAATACTCAGACTGTGTTCACTGAGGTAGTACATGCATCTAATCAGTGGAATGGCTATGACAGCATCCAGAAAAACATTTAGATTACTTGCAGTGTGACATACTCACCTCCTTCCAAAGGTTATACTGAAGGAGCTTAATCCACTCTGAAAAGAAGCAAAGAAGAGTTGTCTTCAAAGGGTGATATTAGATGTGGGGGCAATGCTGCGTGAAGTTCCATTTTCAGCAGAAATTTTGGGGCTTTAAAATGCATCATTGTGTTATTGTTAATTGTGTATTTCTTTTAAGTATGTATTGTTCTTTTCTTAGAAAATATTTTTAGAGTTTTTTTTCCCCTCTGTGTCTCCATTGCAGATCGGTATTGGCCAATTGGACTAACCTTACAAACAGGAATAAATACACAAATAGCACATGAAGTGCAATATTAAATGGTTTTGTTATATCTAGAAAGAGATAATCTGTTACAGGGTATGAGCTTCAAAAGCAAAGCCTACTTATTCAGAAAAAAAATGTTAGGTTTCTCATGTATGTATACTATCTCCTGAAAAGTTATTAGCATTAATATATAGATATTATGAAAACTCAGCACTGAGGTGTGGCCAAGATAGCTAACTGAGAGCAGCAACTGGTGAAAGCTCTGTGACGGAAATCTTTTCTCTGACAGAAAATATAATCAAAAAATTAAAATTTGTAGATACTGGTTAACTAATTTTATTCACTAATAGAGAAACGATTCATAGCTTCAAGTTCTTCAAAAGCGGTATTTTCTTTCAGAATTTCAGCTGTTTGGTTAAGAGAGAAGAGACTTCAACATGAGCCACTCAAGAGATGGTACTCTGGATTTTGGTGTTAAAAAAGACATACAGTCACTAATATCTAGTATGCAGGATGTGTTACTTAAAATAGACAAACTGGATACCAGACCTGAACATTTCAAAGAAGAGACCAGAAAGAAGATGGAACATTTAGAAATTCTTATGAAACAACAAAGTACCAAATCAGCAGTATGGAAGAAACTTTAAATGATCATGAAGGAAGAATAACGGAAGGCGAGTCTCAGACTGATTTTTTTTTAAAACAAAATTACTGGCTCATAGAAAAACTTGATGATTTAGAAAATAGACTGAAATTAAATGACATTAGAATTTATGGTATACCTGAAAGTATGAGGGAGACAATATAATAAACTTCTTAACTACCTGGCTACATAAAGCATTAAATCTACCTGAAACTTTATCTTTTGAAATTGAAAGGGCACATAGGTTGCCAAGAGTACCTTCAAAGAAGGAAAACTCATCATCATATTTAATTATAGTTAAGCTCATGTCTAGCTTAGAAAACGATCAATATTAAAAATAGCATGGTCTAGCCCACCTATTACAACAGGTGAACATGTAGTCAGATTTGACAATGATTATTCCAGTAAAGTAATGAGTAAAAGAAAATCATGTTTATCATTGATGAAGGAACTTATAAATAACAATTTTAAAGTCAATTTGGAAAAGATCAAATTATTTATTTCTGAAGAAACCAACATATTTAACACTCTAGAGAAGGCTTCAATTTTTATTAACAGCAATACAATCTTTAATAATACTGAAGAAATGTACTGGAACAGTATATCCCTGAAAACACAGAATGAGCTGAATTCCTGGAAAACTGCTTCTAAAAATGAAAAAGCCTAAAAACAACTGACTTTCATTCTCTGATTGCAGGAATTTTATTTTCTGAAACAATAGATTTGCCCTTTAAGTAAAAGGTTTGCACTGGATTTTAAGCTTCAAAACATATGTAAGTATGCATTTACATTTTAAGCTAAAACATTTTTCATGATGAGGAATATAAATGGTTAGTTTTACTGTTTTACTATATTTACAGTGAAAGACAATATATTTCATTTAACTAAATTTATAAGTGTATTTCTAGATGGTAAGCAAATACTTCTTTTAAAAGAATGTCATTAAATGTTAAGCAGTAGAACTGGAACTTAAGACTATATAAGTTCAGGCTATTATTTTATTTGTTCAACTTTGTTTAGTATAAAGAAAATCTAGGTCAAGGTTCATCACTGATGTCTGTGAAAAAAAGAAAATAACTTTCCTTTTCTTTTTTTTTTTCAGAAGATATGTGAGAAATCTACTCAAAATAATACATTGTTTTCTTATCTTACAAGTGAAGAATTGGTAAAACAAAAGTTATAGTAATTTTTTATATTGAGCTGTTGTTGACATATAATTGGCTTACATTTTGCTGAATGTTAACAGCTTTTGTATTGTTATTAACTCTCATTGCACATATTAATTGAAAGAAGTTAGATGTTTGTTACTGATTAGAACAGCTTAAAAAACTGAAAGGAATAAAAACTTACAGAGGAAATTAGCAGTCGCTATGTGCTGTGAACTGTCATTTTCACATGCTGTAATCAAATTCTAATGTCAGAATGTGAAGCTTAGATCAGAATAGCAGTTCACAATGGCTAAAAACACACAATCAAATTAAACAAGCAAGAATTATTTTATATATATTCAAGATTGCCTATAATACTAGAATTAATGGGAAGAGTAAACATCTTATGAATAATATGCAAATGCACAAGGAATAAATATTTAATGTATATAAGATTAATAAAAGAGCAGTATAAATAAGTTAAGAAATAGGTACAGATATTATAATGTTTAACAGAGAGTTGATTACATAGCTCTTTGATAGGAAATGTTATAAATGCAAGATATATAAAATAAGGTAGAATACTAGTAAGAAAATAAGACAGAAAATATACAGTATATATATATATATATATATATATATATATATATATATATATTTTTTTTTTTTTTAAATAAACTGTTTTTAAGAAAGATATCTGTTACTTATACCCACATATGACAGAATGTGAATGTACAATATGGTATATACTTTACATGTAAAATCATATAAAATTTGAAAATAATCTGAAAGCTGATATTTGAAGCTTTTACATGTTTATTTTATTAGTTTCACTAAGACTATCTGAAATGTGAGTGTTTTATTGTTGAATTGTACATCCATTTTGACAGAAAGTAAAGTAGATGTTTCTATATGTTTGAATCTGGAACGGGAGAATGGGATTTGAATTGAACACTTTGCAACTTTTGAATACAATATAGATGGCAAATATTATAGTGTTCTAGTAACATTCTTTTTGACCTTAGTAATGTACAAGGATTTTAAATATTTTGATATTTGTCATATTAAGAGTGTTACACATTTGTGAGATATAGGTTCATAGCTTCATAGGTTGGTACTAGGCTATTGGCCCTAGGGCCTATACAAGCCTAGCCATACCAATTCTCTGGATATTTCTTCCCACAATATTTACTTCCCTGGACCCCTGTCTAGCAGGGTGACTGACATGAACCTGGGGTGAATTTCCGATCTCCCATCCAATCGTCAAGGTTCCTTTTGAAGAGAGCCAAGGAGGTGCTCTGCTTGACATGAATGGGCAGTCTATTCCAGAGTATGGGGAGTCTCTGGATCAGGAACCTATCCCTCCAGCATGTTTTGTTCATTGTGATGGCAAGGCTTAGATCCCTGGAGTATATGGCTCTGAGGGATTGGGATTTCTTTAAGTGGAGCATGTCCAACAGCTCAGGGTTTGACATGGCCTTGTATGTTAAGCAGAGATTGCCTATGAGTAGATGATATGCCACAGAGTATAGCTGGAGTTTTTTTAGATGGTCAGCATAGGGCATCTGCTTTAGGCCTGTAATTCTTTTAGTGAGGTATTTCTGCGGCCTTCCTGCTGTTGCAGATGTCTTATGAGGTACATACCAAATGGGGTATTGTACTCTATAATGGGTCTAATGAGGGATGAGTACAGTGGGACAATGACCTCTTTTTTTCTGGATGAAAAGCCCTTAGTGATGAGGTGTGCCACATAGAAGGATTTCCTGACTGTTGTGGCAATGTGGTTATCGAAGGTGAGACCACTGTCCACCTGTGTCCCTAAGTCTCTCATCACACTTTTGGTGTTTAGTATACTGCCACCTATGTGGTAATTCATGGGTACATGGTTTTTCCTAAAGGGAATAGCTATACATTTCTTGGCATTAAGCTTGAGCCCATGGCTCTGGCACCAAGCATATGTTTCTGTAAGGCCCTTTTGTAGAATATCCACATAATTTAGTGATTCAATAATGGCTCCCAGTTTTCAGTCATCTGTGAACTTTGTTAGCCAGAGTACCTTAGTGTTGGCCTGTACTTCAGAGAAGTAGATGCCAAACAAGAACTGTCCCAGGACTGAACCCTGAGGTACTCCACTTGTCACTTGTCTGGAGCTGGATTTGGAATTGGCTACTTTTACAGTCTGTATTTTGTTAGTAAGCCAGTTGGCAACCCATCGAGTGACATAGGGATTTATGCCCAGCTTAGTAAGTTTATCTATGATTCCAGAGTGGGGGATGGTGTCGAAGGCCTTGACAAGGTCCAGATAGGCGGTGTGGACTGCCTTACCCTTGTCCACAGCTCTGGAGACTGATTCAAAGAAGTCAAACAGGTTCAGTAGACAAGATCGGACCTTCACAAACCCAAACTGGGTGGGGTCCAGTGTTTGAAGGTTGCCATTGTCTTTGTTTATAAGTTCCATGACAATGCATTCCATGCCCTTGCAGATCAGGCTCGTCAGACTGATGGGACGGTAGTTCCCGGTATCCAAGGTAGATCCCCCCTTGTGGGATAACTGTAGCTGTGCACCACTCAGTGGGCACGAAGCCTGAGGTGAGGCTTTGATTAAACATGACACTTAGGTGACATGCCAGCTCATTTTGTAGTTCATATAGTACACAGTCCGGGATGTCATCTGGTCCCATGGATGCTGTATTCTTAGCTTTGGAGAGTGCGGTTTCTACCTGTGTGGCCATGATTACCAAAATTTGGCAATCTTTTGGTATTGAGATGGGCCCATTAGGGGATGAGGGGGGGTGAAGTTGACACTAAATCGATCTGCCAGGATATTGGCAATATCCTTGGGATCAGTATATTTAATGACATTCTGTTGTAGCTCAGAGCTGATCTGAGCATTGCCATTTAGATTCTTGACATAACTATAGAATGCCTTGTGGTTATCTTTGGAATCTTTGGCAATTTTATTTTTGTAACTAGCTTTGGAGTATTTTATGAGGGATCTCAGCTTCTTACTGAGGCTGGTAAGGGAGTTTTTTGCATCCTGGGATTTTCCTCTTTTCTGCAACAGTTTCTTCCTTCTGTAGTATAGTTTGTTTATGGCAGGGGACCACCAGATTGGCTTCATTTTTTGGAGGAGAGCATCTTGGATCTATTTGGGATGGCACGATTCATGCCCGAGTGGATGTGCTCATACAGTGCCTTAATGTAGAATTCAGCAGTCGAACTTTCAGCTCCCGTCTGCATGGGTGTCATGAAGTCTGTCACTTCTGACTTGAGTAGCATGAAGTTGGCTTTGGAAAAGTTTTTTATGGAGGTTTCCCTACTGGGGGGTGGGGGTGGGATGTGGATATCAAGGGTGATTTGCTTATGGTCATATCTGACCAATGAGGGGGTGAACACTGGTGTAGAGCATCTATCTTCCATGTTGGTAATGACCAGGTCTAGAATAGTGGAGCCCCTGGTGGGACAATGGATTAGTTGATACAGGGCATTGGAATTCATGAATTCCAAGAACCGCTGGGAAAAAGTGTTGGTACCCGAGTAGTTTTCCCGGTTAATGGCAGGGGTGGTTGAAATCAACAAGTATTAGGGTGTTTGGTTGTATCTTAATATTTTCCAGTATCTTTAGAAAGGTGTAGTGAGAATCTTGGGGCATGGTAGGGGATTTGTAGCAAGCTACAGTTTTGATTGCAGTCTTACCTAGTGTTAGTTGCACCTGGAGAATTTCAGATGCATTGTGTTGGGCAACTAGCCTGAAGGTGTGAATATCCTTGGCGAATATGGACACTCCTCCACTTTTAGTGTTTCAGTCTTAGTTTGGTGGTATAAAAGTGTGGTAAGACTTGTAGCCTGGTATTGCAGGGGTGCTCTCTTGAGCCTTGAACCAGGTCTCAGTTACTGCACAGATATCGATGTTCTCCATTTTTAGGAGTGCCTCGAGAGAGTGCATTTTGAGGTTTAGACTTCTAGCATTGAGTAGCATTACCTTCATATTTTGCATGCTTGTATCTGTTACGGTGGTGGTTTTGTCCTTTGAACCTTGCCAAAAAAAGGCACTATATGGGTGGCAACAGTTTTAGCCAGTAACCTGAATCCCAGAGGTGACAGGTGCAGACCATCTCTGGCAAAGCATCGTGGTTTGTTGATCATGTCGTCCCAGGCAGACAGATACTGGATCCCCTTTGAATGACACCAGAAGCTTAGCTAATTGTTGTAGTCAATCCTTTTGTCCTTATACTGTGGTATCATTCTGGGCGAAGGCAGGATGCTACTCAGGGCTAGGATCATATGTGCCTGGGCCACATGATCTGAGAGCTCTTCCATGTCTCTTTTCATGTAGTCCCGGGAAGTACGTCTCAAGTCATTCACTTCAACATAGACAATGACAAAGTCGTATTTGTACTTGTTGTGGAGTGACTTGAATGCATACGTTATGTGATGGATCCTGGCAGCTGACAGGCAGCTGACTGTAATTTTCTCCTTGTTCAGTCTAGTGAGTGGAACATCATTGTGCCTGAGTATAGAGTCACCCATGACTAAAGTGTTGGGTACATTGTCTTGCCTTAGGAGCTGTTGTTGGGTGGCACACTGGTGTTGTGAGCTATGTGTCACTTTGGTTGTGACTGGTGTTTGCATTTAAGCTTCGGAGGTCCTTGTTGCTTGGGCAGGTTAATGTTAATGGCCTCCACATATGTGGGTTTAGAGCTGCTATGTGTGGGTGTTGATGGTATGGGTTTTGAAGGGATATGTAGACACTTGTACTTTAAAAATTAATTCAGAGCTTTTATTAGATCTATAAAATATGTGTGTGCCTTTTAAATAAATACATATGTGCATTGATTGCCCTTTTGTATTTTAGTTTAGTAAGATAACATTAACTGTCACCTGTAAGTTTACAGATGTCTTTATCTTTTCAAGTCACACTCTGTTATACTTGTTTATTTAGAGATCTAGTTATAATAATGTTGACTAAGTGAATAATTTAGGAATATTTAATGGGTAATTTATATTACTATTTCATAAAAAAATTATATAAAAATGCTATTTGTTGGATTATTTAATATTTGTAATTAATAGAAAGGATTATTAAACTTTTATGTAGTAATGGGGACATAGTTTTAAATGGCAAAATATATAACTAAATTAATAGCCTCTTATTATTTTTGACCTATATATAATATTATATTAATTATTTGTAATTCATGGTAGCTTTTAGTTAGTTTTTGGTGAATTTTTAGGTGTTGGTAGGTACAGCAACAGTATAGTAGTTTGTCTATTTGATAGGCAAACTAGGAACTTTGGTATCCATGATAGGTTGTGTTTTATTAGCAATATATAAATAGTTATAGTTGTAGCCTTGTCTTTGTTTTTGTTATGTATGAGTTTTAGTAGTTTAGTTTGTAGAAAAGAAAATTTCAAAAAATGTGGGATGCTAAGATACTGTTGGAGGAATGCATTAGAGTCTTCTATAAAATTAATATGTTGTATAAATGTGTCACATTATCTTTTAAAATAAATCTTTATAAATAAACATTATGGATAGTTTTAATCTAGTATCTATTAATTTAAATGGATTAAATAATGGCCACAAAAGGAAATCATTAATGAGATATCTAAAATTAAATACAGGAGAAATTATATTCTTGCAAGAGACTCACTTGATAAAGATATACAGCATTTAAATAACTTAGGTTACAAAATATTACCATCTGTTTCTAAAGAGGAGAGGCACTGATATACTTTGGAGAAAATCTACTGCAATGCCTTAGGTAATGAAATCCATTAATGATCCCACAGGAATGTATATATTTGTAATAATTAAATATAATGGCAAATTCTATGTACTAGCTAATTTTACTGGATCCCTGGAATAGGTGAAAGAGTGACTAAAGATCATTTATACTTACAACAAAGTCATTGAAAGGGTAGTTTAATTTTAGCAGGGGATTTTAACTGCATATCTAGTATAGAAGATACAAGTGAACAGAAGAAAGCTAAAATAATGACATCAGCTAAAACACTAAATATATGGATTAGTAATAATTTAGTTGATTTACTATTAAAAGCAGAAAATAAATAATTATTCTTCACTCAGTCTTGTGTGCACAGGACACAAAGTAGAATTGAGGGGTTTATGCCTCTATAGGTTTACTTAATGAAGTAAATTATTTTAAAACTATTCCTTGTCCTTTATCTGATCATAATGCACTAAGTATTAATATAGTAATGGATACAGGAAATTTCAGATTATTTATAGAATCCCAGTATATATATATATATATGTTAAAATTAAAAGAATTTAAAAGTTACCTTAAGGAACAAATCAAAAATTTGTTTATCTTTGAATGATAATTGTCAGGTTAGTAAAGTCACACTATAGGACTCCTTAAAATGCATATTAAAGATAGAATGGGAAAATGGGCTAGTAATAAAATGAAAGAGTAAGAGTGATATAAAGACTTGTTATTACAAGATAAAATACACAAAGCAAGGTTTGAACAGCAAACACAGAAATTAGACACTACTGAAGTCATTAAAAATTAATGACAAAACATCAAACAGTTGTAATGCATAAAGTAGAGAGAGCTTTAGAAAAAATAAAACCGCACAGTTACGTGGTGATGTCAAAAACTCTACATAGATTAGTTAATAAAAGAAAGATGTTAAACAAAAGGGCACAAATCAATTTTGTGTCTTTCGGCTTTTCCCGGTTAGGGGTCTCCACAGCGGAACTCTGGTCCGCTAATGATTGGCAGTAGACTTTCACGGGCTGGCTTGCTGGGCCTAATGCACAACCTTCAATGAAGGAATGCCCATTCACGCATGTCGACACACAGAAGACGCTCTAACTGAGAATCGAACGGGCAACGTCTAACTGTGAGGCGACAACACTACCGCAGCACCACCACCGTGGGTACAAATCAATAATATCCAAAATCCTTACATTAATAGGCTTACTTCAGACATAGAAAATGCTTAATATTTATATAAAATTCCAAGAGGATCTTAATAAAGATAAAAAAAAAATCCTGATGATTACATAATTGACAATTATTTAAAGAAAAATGTTACTAATAAACGTAATGAGTAACAAATATCTCTATTGAATAAACCTATTACCCTGATATAAGTTAAAGAAGCTTTAAAAAAGGGAAACATGGTAAAGCTCCAGGGTTAGATGATTTAAGTATGGAATTATATGGCATGCTTCCACTGAATATTTTAAAAATACTTACTGATGTTTTCAGGATAATTCATAGTGACAAAATAATTCCTCACTAATGGAAATTGTCTGCAACCTCATCCATACTTAAACAAGGAAAGGATAATAAGTTAGTTTCCTCATATAGACCTACTTCATTATTAAATGTAGAATATAACTTATTTGCTTCCATTTTCACTACAAGATTAAGATATATAGTAAATACATTAATTAATAAAGATCAAACAGGATTTATAGCCAATAGATTAACATGCACTAATATAAAAATGGTAGTAACTATCTCATATTTAGCAAAAGAAATGAACAAGAAATTGGTCCTAATTAGTTTAGATATCGAGAGAACTTTTGATTCTGTAGATTGAAACTGAAGCATTTGCATTTCCAGAACAGTTTATTTGAATTTTAAAAAAATATATAGAGTCTCCAAAGCATATGTTAAAATTGGAACTTACATTTTTCAAGGATTCACTTTAAACAAAGGCACGAAGCAAGGATTTCCCTTGTCCCCTTCAGTATTTGCATTAGTTAATGAACCCTTATCTAATAGTATAAGAAGCAATGAAAAAAATGATGGATTCTCAATGAACAGAGATTGTCAGTCTAAAATACAGCTTTTTGCTGACAATATTTTACTAACTATAGGATATTTAAATTATTCAAAAGAAGAAATAGATAAGGAAACTGAAAAGTTTCAAGAAGTATCGCTACTGAAATTTAATAATAATAATAAAACTGAAACTGTAGTGCTAAATCAAATACTAGATAGTAAGTTTAAAGATAAATATGAATGTAATTGGGAAGAAAAAGAACTAACATATTTAGAAATAAAAATCTATCAAGATGCAAGATTATTAATAATTAGAATAAGTAATTGAATAAATGCAATTCTTATTAAAAATTAAATGGATGTTTTTTTTTTTTACTTTTGAGGATAGGTTAGTACTTATTAAAAATATTATTACCCAATGACTATATATTGGATTCAATAGCTTTAATATGTGACAAAAAACTTTTAAAGAAAATGGAAAAAATGTTAACTTCATTCTTATGGTATCCTAAAAACACAAGAATTGCTTATATAAATCATATACAGTAATGGAGTATGGAGGCATTAGCTTCCCAGATGTAAAATTTTATTCAATTGATGCATGTTTGAACTCTGTAAACTCTGTATAGACTCAAGTTTACACTAGGCAATGGAAAACTATCCAGGAGCAGATTTTACAAAATTCTGATAAATTAGAAATGTGTAACAATTGTTTAATCTGGTTAATAACATTCACCTTATAAGGAAATTAATTTCAATCATTAGACTCTGCATCTATGAAATCATTCGATAGAACAGTTAAGTAATATGTTTTTAAAACTCTATTAATATCAAAATTAAATATTTGTGTTTTCCCATTGCATACCCTCTAGATTTAAGCAAACTCAGAGCAATGTTAAAATGAATTAACTAAAAAGGAACTGATTAGTATTATGGGCTGGTTGCTTACAAAAAGAAGCAAGCTAAGTCCCCCAAATATTTAATGAAAGATATAAGTGGAATAAATTTGCTAACCAGTTAGCATTATCCATCAGTAAGAAATTAAATGAATATGCTCAGAATTAGTCCAAAATGACAAAAAATACACCGAACCCACAGACATTGCCAACATCCTAGCTGACAGGTTCAGCGCAATCCCCCCCCCCATCCCCACCAAAAGGGCAAATATCTATCCCAGCAGAGTGCTGCCCCCCTGACATCTCAGATGCTCAGGTAAGAGCCGCCCTCTCCAAAGCAAAAAACTCAGCATCAATGGGACCAGACGGTGTCCCGGGCTGCGTCCTACATGAACTCCAAGAAGAGCTAAATTCAAATATAAAACTACTGTTCAATCTCAGCCTTACTACAGGATATGTGCCCAAAGAGTGGTGTACAGCAACAGTGGTCCCTCTCCATAAAGGTGGTGCCTCAACGGATCCTGGAAACTATCGCCCCATAAGCCTGACTAGCTTGGTCTGCAAAGCTATGGAAAGGATCATCATGGACCTCATAAATAAAGATATTGGGGACCTACAGACACTGGATCCTACCCAGTTCGACTTTGTTAAGGGCAGATCCTGCCTCTTAAACCTGGTTGATTTTTTTGAAACAGTCACCAAGGCGATTGACGAGGGGAAGGTGGTCCACACAGCCTACCTGAACCTCACAAAAGCTTTCGATACAATACCCCACTCGGGTATTATAGATAAGCTCACCAGCTTAAATATAAACCCCTATGTCACTAGATGGATTGCAAACTGGCTCAAGGACAGAACCCATATGGTTAGAATTGCTGGAGCCATGTCAGACTCCAAACCAGTTACAAGTGGTGTCCCACAAGGCTCAGTCCTGGGACCTCTCTTGTTCGGTATATATTTCTCGGACGTGCAAGCCAACACGGAAGGACTGTGGCTGACCAAGTTCGCAGATGACTGCAAACTGGGCACCATAATCG
Source organism: Protopterus annectens (assembly GCF_019279795.1). Classification (NCBI taxonomy): domain Eukaryota; kingdom Metazoa; phylum Chordata; order Ceratodontiformes; family Protopteridae; genus Protopterus; species Protopterus annectens. The sequence goes on along the minus strand of NC_056732.1, from coordinate 1,025,743,776 downwards.
ACTCTCCAGCTGACACAAGCATCCTCCAAAAGGGCCTCATAGAAACAGACAACTGGTGCCAGAGCCATGGCCTCAAGCTAAATGCCAAAAAGTGTATGGTCATCCCCTTTGGCAAAAACAAAGTGCCCACAAATTACCACATAGGTGGTAATCCATTAAGTACAGAAGAAGTAATTAGGGACCTGGGGACCCAAGTTGATAGCAATCTCTCATTTGACAACCACGTGGCCAAAGGGGTTAGAAAAACATATAGCCCACCTAATCATGAAGGGATTCACATCTAGATCAGGGGAGGTCATCATGCCTCTTTACTCATCCCTCATCAGGCCCATAATTGAGTACAATGCCCCTTTTGGGATGTACCTTACCAGACACCTGCAGCAACTGGAAAGACCCCAAAAGTACCTCACCAAGAGGATAAAAGGACTCAAACAGATGCCATATGCTGCCCGGTTAAAGAAACTCCAGCTCTACTCAGTGGCATACTGCCTGTTCAGAGGCAATCTCTGCCTGACGTATAAAGCCATGTCCAACCCGGAATTAATGGACATGCTGCACCTCAGAAAATCCAAATCCCATCGAGCTACGCGCTCGAGAGACTTGAACCTCAGCACTGAAATAAATATGACATGCTGAAGGGACAGATTCATAACCCATAGGCTCCCTTCACTCTGGAATAAAATCCCAGTCCAGGTTAGGCAGAGTCCCTCATTGACTCTCTTCAAGAGGAATCTTGATGAGTGGATGGGAGATCGTAGGTTTACCCTGGGTATCACTTCTGTGTCACTGTTAGACAGAGGCACAGTATACTAACCTCAAAAAAGGGCATAGCAAAATAAATTTAAAATGGGTGGCGAAAGCCAAACACATTCTGGCTAGGCTTATAAATGCCCTAGGGCAGATATCCTAGTCTGAACCTATTTGTGGATAATATGAGTAAAGAGGAACAAAACACTATTCCCCTATTATATAAATATATGAATGCTATTATTGAAGGTAGATTGACCTACAAAGGACACTTGCCCAAGTTATATAAGTTAATTATAAATAATAATAATAGTAAATAATAATAATAATAATAATTTTGAATGTCAAATTCTGGAACCTTTTAGATAGTAGTAGTCTGGGTAACTCAATAGTTGGCAAGAATAAAACTTTGTTACTTAAATCAGTTATGGTCTGATAATTATTCTTTATCTAGATCTGTAATATTCCACTTCCTGTGGATGTAAATGCCAAAAAGCAAAAAATGTTTTGGGCTCTCTTATTAGTTGCAGTTATTACAAACATTGGAAATCAAACTCAGTTCTTACAATCAAAGACTTTTTAAATTTAACAGCAATACTATATAATACTGAAAATTAAGTGATCAAAATAAGATCTATAAATCATACTAAGACTTTTAGTGGCTGGGATAACCTTGAAATGTTGCTATTGAAATACCAAGACTCTTAATGTGTTAATTGTGTAAGATTACCTTGTGTATTCCTATCATTGTATAACAATGTGATGTTGGATTTCTTCCTTTCTGTGCATGTATTGTAAATGTGTTAAATTAATAAAAATGTTCTTTCAGAAAGAAAACTCAGCTCTGAGACAGCCTGTATTAAAATACTGTCAGATGTTTTACTATTAAGGGTACTTGTATTTATTTATTCAGAGTATTTCATGAATGGTCTCTGTGCAGATATGTGGCATTTGACAGTCTCTGGCATTCTGGTGCAGAATTTTACCTAGAAAAGTTAAGTAGTAGGTATAATGGGTATGACAATACATGTTTAACTTTACATAGAAAGATGCCTGTAAGACAGTCTGTACATATAATTCTTGACTGCCAAATTTTATACATCATTTCAGTTTTCATTAACAGTAATTTTTGGTTAAATGACAGTGGAAAAAGTGTTGCTTATACTCCTGGTAAACTCGTTATTTATTTAGTTATTCGGTTGTTCCTTTAGCAGTGCAGTTCATTCTTTCTTTTTCTTTCTTTCTTTCTTTCTTTCTTTCTTTCTTTCTTTCTTTCTTTCTTTCTTTCTGTCTTTCTTTCTCTCTTGTTCTTTCTCCTGAACAAGGTTATAAGATATAGTAAATTGCAACCTTGGTACAAAATATATTGAATTATAAGAAAGTACTTACAAAATGAACATCCAAACTGTATATATTTCAATACATAATAAACAGAATGAATAAACTGAATGTAGTGTAGATCTCAGAGAAAAGAATATGCAGCGGATATTTTGAAATTAATGGTCAGTCTGCATTACTCATAGGGAGGCTTAAAGGTAGACAGATTGATATGAAGTGCGCATGAATGTAATTAGTGGATCAGAAGAGTTTTGTGATGTCCCATAAAGCTATATAGGGGATCAGAAAAAAAAATGGAATTTTCATTGTCAGTTTTGTATAAGATGGCTCCTTAAAGTAGCCTTGAAAAAGACAGTGTTAATCCACTAGGAGAAGGAGAAGGAGAAGACTGTTTCAGGTTTTGGTTGCTGTGATGGAAAATTGTGAGACTTCATTTCAGTTGTTTGAGGGCTAAGACTTAATAAAGAATTTATTCAATGAATAAAGGGTACATGGGAGATAATAATTGTTGTAAAACAGACAGAGCAGTTTTCTGAGTCATGTAAACAGAGAGGGAAACTGTCATAGAGTTGTGTGTGTAAGTCTTTTATCACATTCTAGCCATTTACTGCAGATTAAGGGTATAGAGAAGTGGGTATTAGGTAAATGTCCGCAGATCAGGCAGCAAGGTAATAAACTGTTTTCAGCTTGTCACTTGATGAGGACTAAACAGTGAAGAGAGTGTGTGTGTGTGTGTGTGTGTGTGTGTGTGTGTGTGTGTGTGTGTGTGTGTGTGTGTGTGTGTGTGTGTGAGCACACATGTGTGCTTGTGTGGAAGACTATGCTTTTAGTTTTTTTTATGTTTAGCTTTAGGTCCAAGTCATCAATTCAATTTTGGATAGAAGTGAATGCATTCTGTATATGAAGTTTAGTCTGAGTAAAACTGTATGAGTAGTAGTACGGTGTTATGTCATCAGCAAATTGTATAATGTAGGCTGGCTGGCACAAAGTGGAACTGTTACAAATATTATAAATAATAGGAAAGACTTTTTATGGACCCAAAGTTGAGTATGTTGTGGAGGTGAATTTTAATTAGGGCATTTGACAAACTAGGTATTATGGGAATGGAAGCTAATGAACTATTTTGAAGCTTTGTGTGGTAAGGTGAGGTTTGTATATCCAAGAGACAATAAGATCATGGCTGACTATGTTGGATGATTTTTAACCAGTCAAAAAACACTGAAAGAACATACGAGTTGTGGTTGAGTTGTTACTTTGGTATGATAGAGAAAGTGAGAAGGGTGATATTACTTCCTTGACCAGGTTGGAAACCATATTGGGAAGTAAAGGCACAGTTACTGTTTGTGAGGTGATTTGACAGTTGGTGATGGATATATTTTAAAAGTAGCTTAGAAAAGGGTAGAAGGATTGCAACTGGCCTGTAATAGGTTGGCTCTGAGTAGAGCGATCAGCCTTGTGAATAGGCATTAAAGTGGCAGACTTTGCTATTGATCAGTAGAGAGACTGGATAAGAAATAGGCTCAGCAGCAAGTTTGATAAAGTGGATGATGTTGTTACTTGATGGATAAATTCATTTTTAATTGTTTTACAGATAATGGTAGCAGGCATTTCAGTTAAAGGAAAGTTGTTAATCACGTGGATATGGTAATGGAGTAACAGCTGATAGGAAGAAGAGCAGTCATTGTGAAGAGGTATTGACTGTAATGGGTTAGAGAAATTAGGACACATAGTGGGGTCTCATTTGAAAAGGGTCTGGATGGAGGTTTTACGTTGAGAGATAAGGGAGTTAATAATGGACCATTTATTTTTATTTATCCTTTGTTAACCATGTGAGCCCCACATAGCAAGTAACCTCTTTTCATTGGAAACCCAAGGTGGTATTTATATTACTAGGAGAAATTCAGCCAGGACATCTGTGAACTTCCCCTACTCTTCAGCGTATGGGGGATGCATTTCAATGCTGTACTTCCTGTCTTCCAGTCTGGGTTTGTAGGCAGCTCAAAGAAGCAGGAAGCCAAAAATCGAACATGGAGAATGAAGTAGGAGTTTCAGAGGTGTTCAAAATGGGTGTAGCTGTTAGTCAAACAGCAGAGAACTCAAACATTACAAAACATGAATCATGGGTAAAGCAGAGCATGGCAAATGGAGAAAGGATGAAAGAAAAAGCAGTAGAGCCTGTTCAAAGGCAAAAAGAAGTGGTTGAAGCAATCATTGTGGATTCTGAGGAATTATTTCACAACAGAAACTGCAACACAAAAATGTGTTGTTACAACCCTCCAGTCGGGGGGGGGGGGGTTGCGATATGTATTTAAAAGAACTAATTGAGCAGAGGGAACTGAAACTGAAAAGTCAGTATTGTGTGCTGAAATAATGGACAGAATAGAAGAAGAGGAAGTAGAAGAAATAAGGAGAGAGAGAAAGAAATCGTATGCACAAACTATAAGAAAAGGTGAAAGAAAAGATGAAAAGAAAATGGGAGTAAGAAGAAAACATTACGTGAGGATAAGTAGTAAGTTAGTAAAAGAACTTGACATTTATGAAATATGAGACAGTGTAATTTCACCACTGGGTATTGAACCCAGAGAGGTAAGAGCTTTGCATTAATAAAGAATCCTTTTGTGACTTTTTTTCAAAGAAGTGCAGTATATGGAAAAATTCTTAGAGCAATATGATAAAAAGGAACAAAGATTCTTGGAACTTATATGCGGTACAAGCATTTAATAAAGGAGCAGAAAAGAGAATGTGTATACAATTTCATACAGAAGTTGAAAGGGACACTTTAAGAGACTATTTAACGACTGTGTGTAGAGAAGTAGCAGACATTACAAAGATTTATGATAACATACGTTTATGGACTGGGGGACAGGAATGTGCAGTTGTATTGCAAATGCAAAATGAAAAAAAAATAATACATGCACCTACTATAATTAATGCAGAGGGAAATGGGTTTGCTGAAATACTGGACACAACCAAAGACATGTTTTTTTCTGTGGCAAAAATGATCATAGGGTCATAAGCAGTCATAGGAGGTTACTAAGCTATTGGCCCTGATGCCCTTATAAGCGTAGCCAAGTGTTTAGCCCATTTTAGACAAATCAGCATCAGATGCTCCTGTCCAGCAGTAACATGGGTCGAATTCCCAGGGGTATATTTTCTGTCTCCCATCCAGTTACCCAGGTTGCACTTAAAAAGGGGTAAAGAGGTACTGTGCTTGATGGGGAGAGGGAGTCTATTCCATAGATGGGGGAGTCTCTGGGACACAAATCTGTCCCGCCAACAAGTCCTGTTGATGTGACAGCCCAGATTGGGGCTACACATGTGGGTTACTTGAGTGGAGCTTGACTTGCAGATATGCAGCAGTCCCATCAAGGTGAGGTCTGTGAATGCCTTGTATGTCAGACAGACGCACCTCTCAGGAGTCTGTATAAAACTGAGTAGAGGGATAGGGCTTTTAGCCTATCTGTGTATGGCAGATGTTTGAGGCCCTGGATTCTCCTGATGAGGAACCTCTGTGGTCTCTCCAGCTGCTGCAGGTGCTTTGTGAGGTACATGCCAAAAGGGGCATTGTACTCGATAATGGGCCTTATAAGGGAAGAATACAGGGATGTTATGACCTCCTTGTCCCTGGATGAGATACCCTTACTTATGAGGTGGGCCATGTAGAAGGCTTGCCATACAATGGAAGCAACATGGTGGTCAAAAGTCAGGTTGCTATCAACCTGCATGCCCAAATCCCTCACGACTAATTGTGTGCTTAGGACATTGTTATTAATGTGATAATTTGTGAGGACATCACTCTCCCCAAAGGGGATGATGATGCATTTTTTGGTATTCAGCTTGAGGCCATGTTTCTGGCATCAGTCATTCATCTGAGTGAGACTCTCTTGGAGGATGTCCACATCACTAGGGGAATTGATGACAGCATTCAGCCTGCAGTCATCTGCAAACTTGGACAGCCATAGCACACTGGTTTTGGCCTGCACCTCAGAAAAGTATATCCCAAATAACAGAGGCCCCAAGACTGAACCCTGGGGTATGCCGCTTGTTACCGGTCTACTCCTTGAGGTGGCTTCCCCTATTGTGACTATGTGGATTCTATCAGTGAGCCAGTTTGCTACCCATCTGGTAACATATGGCTTGATGCCTAGCTGAGAGAGTTTATCTATTATGCCCGAGTGGAGAATAGTGTGTCAAAGGCTTGGGCCAGGTCAAGGTAGGTTGTGTGCACCATCTTCCCCTCCTCCATGGCTTTGGTGACTGTCTCAATGAAGTCAACCAAATTTAGTAGACATGACCTCCCCTTGATGAAGCCAAACTGTGTGGGAATCAAGTGTTTGGAGGTTGCCAATATCCTTGTTAATGAGGTCCATGATAATCCATTTCATGGCCTTGCAGAACAGGCTAGTTAGGCTGATGGGTTTATAATTTCCTGGCTCAGTGGGTGCTCCACCTTTGTGTAAAGGGATGGCAGTGACTTTCCTTCACTCAGCTTGGATGAAGCCAGTACTCAGGTTTTGGTTGAATAGGGTGCCTAACTGTGCTGCAAGTTCCTGCCTGAGTTCATGTAGGATGCAGCCTGGGATGTTATTGAGTCCCATGGAGACTGTATTTTTTGTCTTTGAGAGAGCTGTGATGACCTGTTCCCTAGATATAAGGGGAAGGGGCAGGTACTGGGGATGTCATGATTTACTGATGGGGAGGACAGAAGGGTAAAGTTTTCACTGAATCTGTCAGCCAGCAAGTTTGCTATATCTACAGATTTGTATATGTGGTGTCCTTGACCACCAGTTCTTAACAGATCTGGGTGCTTCCTTTGAGGTTGCAGAAATATGTGTAGAAGGCCTTATGATTGTCTCTAGCAGATGTGGCCAATTTGGACTCAAAGTTTTCTTTGGAGGATTTCACTAGTGCTCTTATTTACTTTTGCAGGCTAAGGAGAGATTGCATGCGACTGGGCACCTGCTCCTTCTTGGTCTTGGACAGCAATTTTTTTCCTTTTGTTATAGAGTTTATTTATTGTAGATGTCCACCAGACAGGTTTACTATTCCTTTCTGTGGATGATTTAGACCCGTAGGGTATTCCCGATTCCATGCATCTATATAAATGCTTGTATAGTGCTTTGGTGTAGTTTTGGATACTGGTACCAGTTCTTACAGTGGGGGGGGGGGGGGGTGTGAAGCTATTTATACCATCCCTCAGGAGGCTGTAATCAGCTTTGAAGAACTTTTTATGTCTGATCCTAGCTAGAGGGGGGGTTGCGGGAGACGGCAACTTTGAAAGTGACCACTTTATGCTTGGATCTTACCAGGGAGGATGATACTGTAGGGATGCTGCAGTTGTTACTCATGTTGATAAATACCAAGTCCAAGATATTATCACCTCTTGTGGGTGTATTGACTAGATGTTCCAAGGCATTTGCATTGATAAAATGAAGGAATCTCTGGGCATTTGCGTTATGGCATGAGTAGTTCTTCCAATCTATGTTTAGGAAGTTAAAATCACCCAGAATCAGGGTAAAGGGTTGAATCTTGATAAATTACAACAGGTCCAAATAGGCGGATTAGACATCTTGAATCAGATTTGGGGGCCAGTAGCTAACTAGTTATTTATTTATTTATTTTACATTTGTTAACTGGGTTAGTCCAGATGAGCATTAGCTCGTTTTCAATGGAGACCCAAGGAGAAAAGCTCCACAATCAGTATTAACATTTTACATGAAGTCAGCAATAAAATTGCATTGGCAGCTAAAACAATTAGAGAAATAACATTTTACAATAAAATTTTTACAGAAAACAGTTGGGTACAAATGTTAGAGATCAAACTGCAAAAAGCATTTACAACAAATCATACAGAAAAGCAGTAGAGTAAATGTCAGAATATGATTTGAATAGGGGTCTTGTCAATGGTTAACTGCACCTGGACTGTCTCCTGTGCACCATACTGTTTGACCAGCCTGGATGTGTGTATGTCTTTAATGTATATTGAAACTCCACCTCCTTTGGCTTTTCTGCACACAGTTTGGGTTCTGAATGTATGATAGGATGAGTGACCAGGTAAGGCTGGGGTGCTCTCAGCAGCTTTGAACCAGGTTTCTCTGACTACACAAATGTCAACATTTTCCAGGGTAAGGACTGATTGCAATGAGTGCAGTTTCATGTTTAGACTCTTAGCATTTAGCAGTATGACCTTTAATTTGTGTTTTGTTTAAATTTTTATGTTGGTAGTTTAACCTCATCACTTTTCCTAAAAAAGCCACTATAGGGGAGGAAAGAGCCTTTGTCAGAAGCCTGAATCCCAGGTGAGACAAAAGCAGGCCATCTCTGGCAAAGCATCATGGTCTGTCGATCATATCTTCCCAGGCTGTCTGGTACTGGATCCCCCTGGAATGAAACCAGAAACTAAGCTAAATGTTAAAGTCAATCATTTTCTGTTTGTATTGAGGCATCATTCTGGGTGACGGTAGAATGCTGCTTAAGGCTAGAGACATACCTGCCTGGTTCACATAATCAGTGAGCTCAATCATGTCTCTCTTTACATAGTCCAGAGAGATATGTCTCAAGTCATTCATGCAAGCATGGATTATGACGGAGACATAACAGTACCTGTTGTTGAGAGACTTAAGTGCGTAAGTGATATGGCATATTCTGGCATCTGACAGAAAACTAACTGTGACTTTCTCCTTATCCAGCCTGGTGAGAGACACATCTGTGTGTCTCACAATGGAGTCTTCTATGACTAATATGTTGAGTTTATGGTGAAGCCTTAGTGGCTATGAGGCACAGATGTGTGGACAATGCATGGCATGTAGTGTGGAGGGCTGTGAATATCACGTGTGTTTTTGTCTCTGAGGTCTCCTTTGGGTATGTTTATGTGGTGGACCGCTGCATATGTAGGTGTGTGTTGTGTAGGTGTGGGTAGTGTTTGAGGAGTAGTGATTGTGTTGACAACTTTTTCAGTGCCAGATATACTGGCTTGAGGGTGAGAGAACTTGGACTCTAGGGTCCTAATGTAATTGCATCTCTCACAAATTGTGTTCCCAGGTGGTAGCAGTAGATGGTTGTCTGTGTACTTGAGGCAGTTGCTACACTGTCTCAGGATGCCCATATCAACCAGACTGGCAGGAGAAAGTGTAGGAAATTGTCCATCTATATTTGTCAGAATCTGAGGGAGAAAGGATGGAGAGAGCTAAGGGGTGGGCCTAAAGCCCAAGTGCTTAAATAACATGTGCATATAATGCCATTGATTGATTAATAATTTAATTAATAATTGTGAGAAAATGGAATGTTTTATTTGTGGTAAAGTTGGTCATGAGGCAAAAATATGTGAACTAAAATGTATTAAATGTGAAAAGGTAGGACATTCATGGATGGATTATGAGGCAAAAGAAAAGAATGTACAAGAAAGGACGGAGATTTTAGTAAATGATGAGAGAATATAATATAGAAACATCAAAAAAGAAAATGAGAAAGATATAACAGTGGAAATAAAAGAAACTAAAATGGAAGAAACAGAAAAAGAAGATGAAATAAGCAATTCAAGTGAAAGAGAGAAAAAATGGGTGAACATTAAAAGCAAAAGAAATTCTGTTGAAAAAAGAGTAAAATAAAAAGTAAAATTTAAAATATAGGAATAGGAGAAAATAAGAAAGGAAAATGATGAAGAATAGCAAAATACTCTTTACAGAATAAAAATCCTATCTATAAATGTGAATAACATCAAGAATGTAAAAAGAAGATGAGAACTATTAGAATGGTGTCAGATTATTGGCTGTGGATATGATAATACTAATAGATATAATAATTTTTGACAGAAGAGAATACAAGTAAATGAACTATGGGAAAGAAAAGTAACATGGAATATAGGAGAGGAAAATGTTCAGGAATAGCAATTCTAAGTAAAGAAAATATTGACATTTTAGATTTTACATTAGTAATATCAGGAAGAGTATTAATAGTAGATATAAAATGGAAGAAACAAGTATACAGAATTGTGGCAGTATATGTGCATGTTATTCAAAAACTAGGAAATTATTTTTAGGAAAATTCTTGATTATATTAGTGTTATTATGCAAAGTATATTAGCAGGGGATTTTAACTGTGATTTAAGACATAGGAGGAATGAAGGAGCAAATGTTAAAGTTGTTTTAGAAATAATTAAAGGTAGTAAAATTTATTTATAGAACAATAAGTAGTAGACATATGAAAGAGGTAATTTGAGAATATAAATTGGCTATTTCATACTATCAGAAAGTATTAAATAAAGGTATACAAAATTACAAGTTTTTCAGATCGGGTAGCAATTTGGGTAGAAGTTCAAGATAAGAAGGATATAGAAAAATGGGAAGAAGTATTAAAAGAATAAATAAAGCAGACTTAAATAAGGATATAAGAATAAGCGTTTTGCAGTTATGGTAAAATCATATAAATATGAAAAGTTTTTACAAAGACTGGAAATGCTGGCAAATAGCTTTAAAAGATAAATATAAAAAAGAGGTTTTGGAAGGGCAAAATGCAAAAGTAAAACAAGATAGCTGTAAATATAAAGATATCAGTGATCAAATCTTTAGAGATTTAATAGGTTACATAGAGAGGGGTTATAGAGAAAGAAACATATATGAAATAAACCAAGGAAAGATCAAGATGATGTTGTTTAAACAAATATATTTCTTACAAGGGAAGAAAGAGGAAGTAGTGCCTTACCTAAGTAAGATGGTAAAAGAAAATAATAGAATAATAAGACAGTTAAGGACTGAGGAAGGAAATATAGTTTGTTTGTGTCTTTCGGCTTTTTCCCCGGTTAGGGGTCGCCACAGCAGAACTCCGGTCCGCTAATGATTGGTAGTGAATTTTTTACATACCGGGTTACCAGCCCTGACACACAACCTTCAACGAAGGCATGCCCCATTCACGTATGCCTCCCCACAGAAGATGCTCTAGCTGAGAATCGAATGGGACGACGTCTTGCTATGAGGCGACAACGCTACCGCAGCACCACCACCGCAGTCTGAGGAAATATAGTGAAGACACAAAAAGAAATAATGCAAGTAATACATTTTATTATAAAAGCATTTGTTAAAATTGAAAATAAAAGAAAACATTAATGGCATTTTAATAATTAGTTAAGGAAGATAATGAACAAATGGAAAAAAATGAATTACTATGACAGAAGTGAAAAAGTTTTAAAAACATCAAATGTAGAAGTGCTACAGTAATAGATGGAATTGAATATCTGATGTATAAGAATATGAATGAATGGCATGAATATATCTATTGGAGGTTTTCAATGCATGGTTACAAAAAGTATACAATATGAAAAAATGAAGTGCATATGGAAAAGGGATACAAAGCAGGTATAAAAAATGGAGACAATGCAGACTATAAGATATGCATGAAGATAATACAAAATAGAATAGAAGACAAGTATAAGTTATTGAATGAAACAATTTTTGGTGTGAAGGGAAAGGGAGGTCAAGAACTCTTACTGATTATAAGAGAAATAGTAGAAGATATGACAACAGGAAAAGCAGAAGCTAACGTGTTAATATGAGACATTAGCAAAGCATTTGATAAAATACAGCATGGAGTACTATGGGGAATTTTAGAAGAATATGATTTAAGTAAAAAAATAATTAATGATTTGGTTTTAGTGTATAATAATATCAAAGCAAGACTACTAGTAAATGGTTGAGGAAACAGATAAAAGTAGCATAAAACAAGGGTGCTCAGCAAGTAGTATATTGTTTGCTTTAATAATAAATGCAATTGTAAATTAAGTAAATTTGACATTAAAGGAAAATAGATAATGCACAACAGAAGGAATACAGATCCAGTCAATGTTTTCTTTTGCAGACAATTTGGCATTAGTGGTTAACAATGAAGAAGGGATGAAAATAGCCATTAAGACACTTAGTAAGATATTAAAAGTGTTAGGTTTGAGTATTAATGAAGAAATAGAGTAAAGGACTTGCACTTTAAGGTATAATAGAAGGTATTCAATTTAATAAGGAAGAAATGGAAGTTCTAGGAATAATGTTTTGTAGAGAACAGCAAAGATTAGTACAATGGAAGAAGATGTTAAAATAAGACACATTTGTTTATTTTGCTGAACATTCAGGTTTACATACAGAAAAAAAGCATATTTACTTAATTCAGTAATATTAGGAAAAGTAGCTTATTTGGCAAGTGTATTTTTATGCCAATTGAATTCAAAAGGGAATTACTATCTATATGGTTTTCCTTTATATGTGGTTCCAGATTAAACTCAATTAAAAGAGGAATTCTTTATGCTTCAAGAAAAGAAGGATGATTGGGTTTAATAATTTAGTTGTATAGTTAGCATTACTAAATTTGTATAAAGTATTGACTTGGATGAAAGAAAAACAAAAAAGACTGATGTAGATGTAATAAAAGGAAAATATATAGAGACTTGGGAGAAACTTGAATTTCTTGAAAGAAAAGTATGAGGAATGCAGAAAAGAGAATTTATCAGGAGAAAATGTTACTATAGACAATTGATATAAACAATATAGAAAAGAATAGAAAGGAATGGTATGAAATTATAATGAAAAGTTTTATTATATCTTTGCATGAAAGTATCTAGAAAAAAGAAAAATAAAACCAGCAAAAGCAAGAATGAATGGATGCGAGGAATATCTTGAATGTACATCTTTTTATGGAGATTATCCATAAATAAGCTTCTAGTAAAGGTGAATATGCAATATAAGAAGATAGAAGAAAAAATCTGTATGTATTTTGAAGAGGTAGAAAGGAACTCTCAGGAATGCAGCACCCTCTTTATGCTGCACTGCAGTGTCAGCAATTGATTTTCCTGGTGCAGGAATAGAATCCACAGCCTTCTGCACCAAAGATGAGTGTGCTACCTGTCACACCACTGTCACTGCATATTCAGATTTTGTGAGTGGGTTATTGTTGGGTGGTGTATATATATTAATTGTTTAAGATCAGAGCCTTAACCTTGTTGCATTGCTGTCTGTAGGTAAGCTGTCTGGAATTTCCAAGTGCAGTCATGATCTTTCGTCATACATTAGACATACAGAATGACCCAGGAAGGTTTCATTAAGAATTCATTTAATTCACTGAGTATAGATTTAGTGAGCAAAGATGTCACCAGTTCAGATTTCTGAGACCTCTGAGACCTGAGTGAACATCTCCAAGTTAAAGATGCAGGTATTTCAAAACTTTATATTATGATATACCTTGCTAATGAAATTGCACTTAAAACAGACACAAGATACATTACCTCATCACTGATACCCAGCTAACAGGCCTTTATGATTATAGTAATATTGAAACTGTTGTATTTAAAGGAATTCCAATTTTTAAATTATGCATTTTTGTTAAAACTAATTTTTTTCCACAAATAACAGTCATTTACTGTCTTAGCTGCTTTTGATACATATGCTTTTAGTTGAGGCCATGAGGTTTAATCTTCTGATGAGATGGAAATGTATGAAAAATAGAGAAATGCCTTTTTGTGTTTTACAGATGATTCATTGCATTATTCCACTAGGACTCTTTCCTGGCAGAACTGCTACAATAATTATTTGTTCACTTTTGCAAGTGATTTGCTTATAGTTTTATAAATGCTGTTATTAAAAATGTTTCAGTGCTTACCGATTTGTTTCCTTTTGAAAAGGCTTTACAAGCTTAATAGAATAGGGGAAACATTGTTCCACACAGTTTGTATTAATAGAGTCATTTACCAAAGTGCTATCTTTAGGAGTTCTGTTATTTGAGCTTGTTGAAAAGTCTAGAATGCATTGGTCATAATTCCCAATAGGCAGAGCAAATATAGAACAGTACAAATACTGTTGACATTAGTCATAACCAGATATAAAATATTTCCTTCTAGTTGTGATGAGGTTTACTTGTATAAAATTATTAATAATAAAAAATAAAAACACCTCTTTGTACCCAAGTTACTTGTAAATGTACTAAACGGAACTGTATAACAAACCACCTCAAAAAACAAGCGAAGACAAGGGTATCTCCAAATTACTTTATGTACAAAACAGAAAAACAATCAAGCATTAGCTGTGGACAAAAGCGCTAACCTTGATTGCTTTTCTGTTTTGTACATAAAGTAATTTGGAGATACCCTTGCCTTTGTTTACTTCTAAATGTAGTCCTGTCTGTGGCTGGGTTATCTAAATCACCTAATAATGAGCACAACTGCAGGATTTTAACAGACAATAACTCATAAAACTGATTGTGTGCTGTTATAGATTAGATAGGCTGACAGGCTGATGATTATACCCAACAAACAAGTCATCTGTACACTCTGTGATGTTGCTATAGCCTGTATTTTTGAAGCAAAATTCAATGACAAAATGCTAGATGTTATATGATTCTGATACAGGCAGATGTTTTCCAACAACTCAAGTTTTATAATGAAGCAAATCAAAACTAATCTTCATGCTATCATTAACAGGACAATGCATATTCAGATTTTCAGAGTGGGTTATTGTTGGGCGGTGTGTATATATATATATATATATATATATATATATATTTTTTTTTTTTTTTATAAATATATATATATATATATATATATATATATATATATATATATATATTGTTTAGGGTCAGGGCCTTAACCTTGTTATATTGCTGTCTGTAGGTAAGCTGTTGTGTTTTGTTTTAGAATATTGTTTTTTAAGGTTTTATTTGTTAATATTAAGCACGCAATAAAAAAGAGTGAAAAAAAGACTGCCCAATGAAAAGAAGCATGATGTCCGCTCTTATTGGTGACCTGAGGTTCAGAGGTTGACGGGGAAAAGGAAATAAGGAAGCAGAAGTAATCACTGTGCCTTCCTTGAGTAAAGGTGAGGGAGCCCAGTAGTTTTGTTACATTAATAAGCCCAGAAGAGGTCAAAGCACTATAGCAAGACATTGTACATCTTACTAGCAGTGAGTCCTGGAAGTACACATTCTCACCTTCCATAGATTCCAAGGTCCTCATGGAAGTAGAAAATGAAAGACAGCAGTACAAACCTTTGTAGGTAGTGCAAAATAGAAAAGCCTGCAGCCCCATTACCTAATAAGAATGACAGACATAAACTGAATTCTGCTGAACACATCTGGCAAGAGGGTAGGAATAAGAGGTGTGAACTCATGATATTAATCCCTGAGTTTGCAAAGAAAATGTAGGTGGCAGTCCTATCACAAACTGCTGTTATGACAACATAATAATTTTGAAGATGGTCCAGTAAGATCCTATAGTCAGTGGTGTCAAATGCTGACAAGATGGTAACAGGACAAAACTGAAAAATGACTCTGTTACTGTTATGAGACCTTTAAAGACCCAGTAAGGGCCATCGCTGTGCTACCTCTGAACAGAAAGCTAAGGTGGACTGGGTCATTCATCTCATTAGTTTTCAAATAAAAATCCACTGGCACATGAGCCACCTTCCCTAGAATCTTGTTCACAAATGACAGATTTGAGATTGGCCTATAATTACTGAGATCACTAAGATCTAACTCAGCCTTTTTATGGGTTGGAACAACTGAATCTACCTTCAACAATTGCTGGTAAAACATCATCCCTAAGTGTTACACATATAATCTGGGAAAGTACTTGATGAAAGGCCTCAGACAACATTATACATGCATGGAAGGGCAAGAATTTAGTCCATTGGGATCAGTGTGCATACTGGAAACAAGACAAACAAAACTACTGTGATAAATCAGGAAAAAAACTCAGAGCAAGTCTATAAGATAGTATACAATAAAAGCTTTTATATGTGAGCATACATTGCACCATCTGTGAACTGATCAAGACAAGCTATTTGGGTAAAATTCTACACTGACAATTTGCACTTTTTCATCAGACAAAACTTTCCAGGTGAGATCAGAGGTTGGACTACACTGCCTTCCCAGCACCCTGGAAAGAACAGCTGGTTAGTTTGTCACTACAGAGATGCTCTTTTGAGTGACCTCTGAGTTTACGGACGACAGTCTATTAACTACAGGACTGTTAAAACTTGTAAATGGAACTCATATTTGACTAGGAAAAGCATGCATCCAAAATTCATACGTAAAAACATTATGAGAGGACAATATGTGCATGGCTTGAGATTAACTAGTGAGAATAACAAACTTGATGTACTTTTTGGAATTGATTGGATTGATCTTATGCAACAGGGTTATAATAAGAATGAATTAGCTAATATTGTCCAACAAATTAAGAATGGCTGTGGCATCCCCATTTTTTGGTGAACCATCTGAAACTATTTCTTATAGTCAACACATACATACATCCATACAATATTTCAAGAATGGGCATTAATCCCCTTCTCCCTTCTTACCTGCCAGTATACCAAAACAGTTGTACCCATAATAAGTGTCCCGGCTGTTCTTAAAAATATCTAAACTAGTGCTTGCTTTAATGTAATTTGGTAGTCTGTTCCATGCATCAGCTGCTCTGTCAGAGAACTAAATAGTACACTTCTCATTCCTACAGAATCTTCTACATAGGTTATCTGATGATTCTCTACTACTTTTTGATAAACACAAACATTTCCAGAGGTAGTCATCTATAAATGCCCTATATACCTGAATAAGGTCTCCTCTTAAATATCTGTATGAGACACCATACAAGTTCAGTTATTGTAGTCATTCATAATAATTTAAATGTTCAGAGGCATTGATGTCCTTGGTATATATCCCCTGTACTCTTCCCAGTTTACTCAACATTAAGATAATATGATGAGCACCATCACTTATTCTAGGAATGTTGATGTTATTTGTAATATTATTAAGAGTAATTGGTCCATTTTGATGGTTGGTCTGTGGTGGGAGTGATGGATGCGTTTAAGTTGGAGGTGGGATTACATCAAGGATCAGCTCTGAGCCCTTTCTTATTTGCAATGGTGATGGACAGGTTGACAGACAAGATCAGACAGGAGTCCCCGTGGACTATGATGTTTGTAGATGACATTGTGATCTGTAGTGAGAGTAGGGAACAGGTGGAGGAGACCCTGGAGAGGTGGAGATATGCTCTAGAGAGAAGAGGAATGAAGGTCAGCAGGACTAAGACAGAACATATGTGTGTGAATGAGAGGGAGGATAGAGGAATGGTGAGGATGCAAGGAGTAGAGGTGGCGAAGGTGGATGAGTTTAAATACTTGGGATCAATAGTTCAGAGTAATGGTGAGTGTGGAAGAGAGGTGAAGAAGAGAGTACAGGCAGGATGGAGTGGGTGGAGAAGAGGGTCAGGAGTGATTTGTGACAGACGAGTACCAGTAAGAGTGAAAGGGAAGGTCTACAAGAGGGTAGTGAGACCAGCTATGTTATATGGGTTGGAGACAGTGGCACTGACAAAAAGGCAGGAGTTAGAGCTGGATGTGGCAGAGTTAAAGATGTTAAGATTTGCACTAGGTGTGACAAGGGTGGACAGGATTAGGAATACGTATATTAGAGGGTCAGCCCAGGTTGGAAGGTTTGGAAACAAAGCCAGAGTGGAAAGATTATGTTGGTTTGGACATGTGCTGAGGAGGGATGCTGAGTATATTGGGAAAAAGATGCTAAGGATGAAGCTACCAGGTAACAAGAAAAAAGAAAGGCCTAAGATAAGGTTTATGGATGTGGTGAGAGAGGACATGCAGGTGGTTGGTGTGCAGAGGACAGGAAGAAATGGAAACAGATGATCCGCTGTGGCGACCCATAACGGGAACAGCTGAAAGATGATGTTGATGGTCCATTTTGATGGTTGATGAAAAAAATTACTAACACAGTAGGAGTGACGGCTCATTTTGTATTAAAGAATAAAAGTAACCTCAAATGGGAACTACGCTATAAAGAAAATGTTCAAGCTATTAAAAGCTTAAGGCAAGATACTTTTAAATGGTAGTCCTGCAATTGCTATCTACTTTTATACATCCTGCTATGAAATAAAAATATAAGTTACATTTTTATGCTAACTGTGGATCTAAGAATTTAGTTTATTTATTGCATACAATGTCCATGCCTTTATATTGGTAAAAGAACTCTAAGAGAAGATATAGCAGAACATGTACATGAGATTAAAAAGGTTGAATAATATGAATGCTTTCCAAAATATGTTCCTGAGAAGGGGGTACAGTATCATTTTCTTTTTATGATTATGCAACTGGTCATTAATACCTCAGGAGGTGGAGACATTGGTAGCACAACAGAAGGGTTAGAATATAAATGGATTACTAGAATGGACACTTCATGTTCTATGATTTGAATG
The DNA here is from genome assembly GCF_019279795.1 of Protopterus annectens. Lineage (NCBI taxonomy): Eukaryota > Metazoa > Chordata > Ceratodontiformes > Protopteridae > Protopterus > Protopterus annectens. The sequence continues at coordinate 1,025,725,457 of NC_056732.1, read as the reverse complement.
AAACTATAGTAATTAAACCTGTGTTAAAGAAGCTGGCATTAAGACATTAATTAAAAGAGTCTATTTGTTTTAATTCAAAGATAATATATATGCACTAACTGTGCTGAAGTTTTAAACTTGGAAAATTGCCTGTTAGTAAAAGTGCTTGTGCTAACAGTGTATTTTGTTTGGGTTCATGAATTTAATTTTCTTTGTATTAACTCTGGAAATATATTTGAATAAGATCAAGTCTAGATAAACAGCCTAAACAAATAAATAAATATTTATACTCTTGAAATAAATCATCCTCTGCACATCATAACTAGGTTCATAATGTAATTATGCATTTCCACTGTGAATGCAATTCAATGTCTCAAGCTTTGGCAACTCAAATTACTAAATATGTCAAGTGTATATATTAAAACTATCTAGAAATGAATCCTGCATTTTGTTTTCTTCTTATATTCACAAGCAAGCATTTTTCTGCCCCAATGATGAATGAGCAGGTTATACATTAATAGTTGTGGTTTGTCTTGTTTCAGATTCACTCTTTTAAACATTTCAGCAGACATTATATTATAGTGTCTTATCTGAACAGTAGTGATCAACGTACTACCTCGGTAAACAAACTAAAATAAAAAAATACACATCGATTATATTATATATATTTTTTTGTGTGTGTGTGTGTGTGTGTGTGTGTGTGTGTGTGTGTGTGTGTGTGTGTGTGTGTGTGTGTGTGTGTGTGTGTGTGTGTATGTGTGTGTGTGTGTGTGTGTATGGATCCCCTTCAGAAGCTCAAAGTTTCAAATATTTGAATTTCAAACGGCCGAGATCATAAGATCGAAGTTTTGAAACTTTGACCGTTTTGAATGAAGATCATCATACAGCTCGGGAAATGAAATTTACCGTTTTCCTCACTGTAGTGTGATCTCAGAGTTGGTATATTTATTTAGCAAGGAGTCTGGGGAAGTGTAAAAAATATTGTTGCTTTTATTATTTTTAGTTACATTTTTGAAGTTTCAGAACGTTGATCTTATGGTGTCTGCTATTTGAAGTTCGAAGTTCTGAAACTCTCGAGTTTCTCATGATTTTCTTACTTCTCATGATTCTCATTACTCGGTTTAATGCTATTTCTTTACATTTTCAGTTTCATTGTTTCACAGACAACCTAACTTTTCCTTGTAACTCCATTTTCTTTAATAAACTGATTCAACTTGCATTGCACATATCAATTACTTTATTTCAAAATAAATATATTTCCCCCAATAATCTGAAAGGAAGTCTGATCATTTATGACACCATAATTGAATCATGTGTCTCACAGAACTGATGGTGTTTGCCTTGATTGTTTAATTTACTAACACAGTCTTCAGTAAACTTTGTGGTGCCTTGTCCCTATGAAAACAAAAAATGGTAAATATATAGCAGATTTTTGCCTCAGGCCAAGATAATTCTGAAATGTATGTTCCATTGCAATATTTTATTTTTCTCTCTTGTAATTCATATACCAAAATATAGCCTATTGTCCTTTTCAGGATTGGATATTGTGATCTAGAAAAAAAAGTAAATTTCTGGATCTAAAATTAGCAATTTTAGTTATGATGCAATTTAATTATTGGCTTTTCTCTCCAGGTCAGGAGCTGAGCGATAGTTATGTAGTTGACTGGATTTAAGATATTACTCTGGAGTAGGAGTAAATAGTGGTGTCATCTACCTATTATAATCCTGAGGTGAATCAGCAGGAGTCAAATGTGCTAGTTACAAAATATTGTAAACAGAGCAGGACCAAATGTAGATTCCAGAGCTACTTTCAGATTAACCAGATGATATGTAAGATTTGGTTATTCCATATGATGGACTGTGATTCTAGTTCTATGCAACGGGAAAAGCATGTTATTTTATTGTGGGCATTGTTCAGCTTGGAAAGAAGGGAGAATGGAAGGTCTGACTAATGTTTTATAAGAATTCAATAAGTTAAGAAATATGGAACCTACATGCTTATTGTTATTCAGATGTTATCTTACATGGAGAGTGAAAGTTAATCTCTACTAGACCATAGTTGGGGCAACAAACATGATGGGATTTGTACAACACATGATTTTTGTTTACTTATTGTAGTTCAAGATGATGGATCCTTTTTTGTAATTGTCTGATGTTGCTGGAAGGATAGAAATGAATTTATATCCACCAAGGTCTGTAGAGGGTCCCATTTTGTGACAGATACTGTTACTGAGGCCTTCCTATCCTAGGTGTTGTGGCATAGCTTTTCCTAACAGAGGGGCTTAAAGTATTGAGGCAGAACATAGAATTGTAACAGCAATGAGTTTCAGGTATATGTGCAATATGGTGTCGGTGGAGAAGGAGGATGATTTAATTTCTTTAGCAGTTTGCAGACAGTGGAAGTTTATAATGGGTTAAGGATAACATGATGCATTTTAGACAGTAGAGACAAGGGTTATCAATGCAAAGTTGTATTTACAGTAGATGTGAGTGAATGTATGAAGCAAGTGAAAGGCAGAATTTGGTAGATATACTGACTGGAGTTTCAGTAGGTAAAGGAATTGGAGAAAGATCTTCACCAAGGGAAAAAAGTGAGTTGATGGTATGCAAAAAGTGCTTGGGGTTGTGAGGGTATTTTTGTTGGTGGAAGAAACAGCAACCATGTTTAAATTTTGTTAGAAGGGATTTTGTCTTTTTATATGGGTGGTGGTGCTGCGGTAGCATTGTTGCCTCACAGTAAGACGCTGTCTGGTTCGATTCTCAGCTAGAGCGTCTTCTGCGTGGAGACATGCGTGAATGGGCATACCTTCATTGAAGGTTATGCGTCCGGGCTGGTAACTCAGCACGTAAAAATCAACTACCAATCATTAGCGGACCGGAGTTCCGCTGTGGCGACCCCTAACCGGGAAAAGCCGAAAGACGCAAACAAATATGAATAACAATAGGTAGTATTCCTTGTGGAATTAATTGTCTTAATTGTTTTCTGAAGTCATTCTTCTACATTAATTATCTAATGTGGGATATATTACCATAAGATGGAATGTTGCCAGATTATCAGTGCTTGGAAGTAGTGACAAAACTGAGGATGTTTATAAACATAGTATTAAATGCAGTGTTAAATCTGTGAGTAATATCCAGCATTACTGAAGGTGTGTATATCAATACTGAGAATTTCAGGTTGTTAACAAGTGTAAGGCCAGTGCAGTATACTTTTAACTCCAGGAAAAGTAGACGTGTGGTCACTCATAGAGTCTTTTAGCCATGACTTTAGCTGCCAATGCCATCAGCTATCAGACCATGCAATACCAGAGTGGCATCATTAATATGGTGGAAAATGTACCCATACTATTTAATATGCTTTTAAGAAGATGACAACATTGGCTCAAATTGAGGCTGATAGATTTTTTTCTTTTTTTAATGTTGTTGGCTTCCCCCGCAACTGACCTTCAGCTGCTGCCAGTGTTTCTCCTCATTCTACTAAACCCAGCTTCCTCCCCAGGACTATCTATGACCATGTTTAGGACAAGTGAGGAGTCTGAGGTATCCCTACACACTGTCATGCTTAGGACATAACCCATCCTGTGTGCACAAATGGAATTTATTTTCAACAGGTTTCATGCAATGGAAACTGTTATATCATCCATGCCTCTGAGTATGAGTTAGCCTTTGACTTGTCTCTCTTATATGTCCCTAGTCTTCAGGAGAAAAACATGGGCTGGTGTTAGGCTATGGGAAGGTAAAGTGGGTCCAGCAGACCGAATGAACAATGAGAGAACTTGAGGTAAGCTGATGGTTAGCTGCAGCAGCAAGAAAAGTTTAATAAAAAAATGCCTACACACATGCCCATCCTTTTCTTTCCCCACATGATAGATAAGTTGATGTATGCTGCTGGTACTCACCTCTTCCTCTCAGTTCCTTCAGTGGCAGAACTGTTAACGCATCACAGTCAGGGTTTGTCCATCTGTACCACGGAGCCAGATTGTGGATGGTAGAATTATGTCAGATGCCTCAGCCACAATTCTGTATATATCTGCTCAGTTAACAACTCCACCCTTCCCAACTATATTGCAGCTCAATTACTGGTACACTTCTTACAAAACAATTTTGTTTAGTCCTCTATCAGAGAAATTACTGAAAAAAATAAGGGAAAAGGGCAAGACTATGGCAAATGTTAAACAAATGTTTCATTTCTTAATTTCCAACATTTAGAAAGAATTTCCACTCTACTTCTTGTCCTTCATAACTTAAGAAAATGAAAGTATTCTGCAAGAAATGCCCAGCTCAGAAAAATAAGGCAAAGCTGAAAAGAGTGAATAAACTTCCATGCAGAATAAAAGTGAGAATATCGATTATGGTGTACACTTAGCCCGTGACAAAAATGGTAAAAGGGAGTGCTATGAATATGCAAATATACAAGGCAAGAAACAATCATCAGTTTGCTTATTTATTTGCAAATAACAATGAGTTATTATCTGATTGTAAAGGTATTTTGGATAAGTTAAATAAGTGTTTTACCAGACTGAGTACATGTTATGTAGACCAAGGAGTAATGCTTCCTACGGGAGAATGCCTAAGTAATGTAGCAAACTCTTTAATAAGAATTGATATGTTTACTAAGGCCTTTAGGAAAAGTAAAGATAATGATTTTAGAGGACCTCATCATCTACTTGTGGTTTTATTAAAACAGTCATGATGAAAAATATTCACTTTATGTAAATGTTGAAATTTCTGTATTGAATTATGTCTTTTCATTTTTGTAACATTGTGACAAGCCAAATGCAAATATCATGGAGCTCATCTCTAAATGTTTAATTAGCTGTATGAACTATGTCCTTTTGTAACATGTGAAATGTAACTTGCAATTATTGTGGAGCTTTTCTCCCCAGGCCTCCAATGAAAACGGGCTCTTCTTGGCCCAATGGACTTCCCTCATCAAACTTAAATAAATAAATAAATTTAATTCCAATTTTATGTAACATGTTTGATGAATTACTAAGGACTATAACTGTTTATCTGATTTGGAAGATGTCTAACATCCCTTTAATTTTAAAATGCAGTTGCTCAACAGATGATAAAATTATTGACTAATCAGGCTAACATCAAAATTAAATAAAAGTTTTAAGTTGTGTATAATTGATTTTTTTTCTATGAACATAAAAATATTAGGCCAAGGTACTGATATCAGACGGTACAGTTTTGTTAGACAGGCCAGTGTTAATTAATTTAGCAGAATTCTACATTTTTGTGAGAATAGTTAATGGCATGGGTTTATCAGTAGCTATAGTTTTCATGGGTTTAACTAACACTTTGATTCTCTTATTCATTTTGCTATTTATAATGCATCAATAAAAACAATACAAATAAATATATATTTAAATGAATCCAAAGTTGGCGAATAGGAAAAAATCAGAGAGTACTGGTTAAAGTCGCTTAATCAGAGAAACGTCCAGTTAAAGCTAGAGCTCCCCAAGAGTTACTCTTGGGCCCAATGCTTTTAAATTAAGTTTCCACTGAAGTATCCAGAATTAATAAGTGAAATATGTGAACGATTGTAAAGTAAGGAGTTGTGCAGAATCTAGTGATGCTTTCACACTATTTGTTAGAACATTTTAATTGAGTAAAAACATTGGTCTAAGATTCACTACTGAAAAGTGTAAAGGCATTTATGAACTTTGCAGGCAGGGGATTAAGGTTAATAATTGCTTAAGTTTATCTAATAAAAAATTAAAAACCATAACCTTTTACAATTACTTGGAAACACTCATTAGTAATGATTTTACATTTAACAAACATGCTTTATAGTTGGGAGTAACACTGGAAAACATCTCTATCATGGAAAATTGTCACCCTATATACAGTTTTATAAGCTGATCACTGAATATAACAATATGATCTGTTCATATTCAGTAAAGTAATAAAAGATGTTAGTATCTATCCAATTGAACTTTGCTGGCTCAGTACTTCATTGGACTATCAAGACAGATGTATATAACTGAAACTCTTTGCAATTTAGCACCCTTACTTTAGAAGGAAACTAATCCTTGCATATACTGTTTTTAATGATATCTCCTTACAAAGTAGCTTAGACATGGACTTTATACACAAAAATATTCTCATTTCCCATTAATGTTAAATTCAATATAGAAAATAAGTTCTTGTATAACACAAATAATTCTTAATATGCAAAATAAACTGCATTATTAAGAATACTCTTGAGAAATGGTTTGGTAATTGGGTCTTTAAAATGAATTCAAGTGTTCCTGAATGGCTGTCAGGTCTAAGCTCTGGCATTAACTCCATGAATGTAAGAACTGAAAAGTATGATAGTGTTCTACAGCTTTTAAACCTTTAAGGGTTGAAAGTATGATAGTGTTCTACAGCTTTTAAACCTTTAAGGGTTGAAAGTATGATAGTGTTCTATAGCTTTTAAACCTTTAAGGGTTGAAAGTATGATAGTGTTCTACAGCTTTTAAACCTTTAAGGGTTGAAAGTATGATAGTGTTCTATAGCTTTTAAACCTTTAAGGGTTGAAAGTATGATAGTGTTCTACAGCTTTTAAACCTTTAAGGGTTGAAAGTATGATAGTGTTCTACAGCTTTCAAACCTTTAAGGGTTGAAAGTATGATAGTGTTCTACAGCTTTTAAACCTTTAAGGGTTGATAATGACAACGTTGTTTAAGCATTTAATGTTTCTCCTGTCGTTTCCCTTTTCATGCAGAATGTTTTTTAGGAACCGTATACTCATATACAAGGGCTACATACAATTCCTAAGATCTCAAGTAGAAAATTGACATTCTCCTAAACATTTTTTTTTATTTTCTATTATACAGGGGGCATTTACCAAATGACTATTTCAATTTCTTCCCCACATGAGTCTACAGTTGATTATGCAAAAACTATTCTGTGCCTTTACATTGTAGGATTTTGCTGATCTGACAAAAATTAAGCTCAATGCTTTCTCTGAAAAAAAAATGGAAGCCATACCAAAGTAACAGTCCTGCATAATTTCTCTTCCTTGAGACAAAATCAAGGTAATATTTGTTTGTTTGTTTTCTCAAAAGGATTTGCATAAAAACACTGTGGCAATTTTCATGTCCAGTCTCATGGTTTTAAAAGTTATAGGTTAGGAAGCAAGCAAACGTTGTGTTTCTTTCTGTGAGATTCAGGGAGGTTAACTATTGGTGAGTTACAGGAAAAGCTGCTAACAAGTCTTTCTGTGTCACATGACAAGGAAAAATCAAGAGTTGCCAAAACCGAGTATTTAGTGAGCATATCTTATTTTCTACACTTCCGTTATGCTATTGTTATTGCATTGTTAAGGCTACCGGCTCTTGAACCATACATCCCTAGAGATAAGTTTAACTTCTAAAGCTTATCACACTCTCATCTCATTTATTTCTACTAGTGATCACTACAAAAATGTATCACAAAGGCCTCCTAAACTAAGATTCATTTATCCCCACATTTGTCAGTTTGCAATACTAATCACTCAGTTCTACAGCTTCAGCTATTTTCCAGGTTACTTACAAAAATCTATTTTTTGTGCCAGTACGTAATACTACCCTACAAAGTAGTTGTAAAAACTACAATTTGTTTAAAAAATGTATGCCAAAACGTATTAATTTAGGGTGCATTCAAAAAAAGATTTTGATTAGCAGTACTTATTTCCCTGAATTATATTTACACATGGGAAAATCTGACTTTAGACTATACATGGAAACAGTAATTTAGGTAACTTTCAATTTTAAATGATGTAGTAAGGTTCTCAAATTGAGGACATATGGTTAACAGAGCTTAGAGTACTTCAGCAACTTTGTTTTCTACTGGAGATTTACTGTTCTCTTTGAGTGACTTTTTACTGGCTGATTTTACTCCCCAACCCATTTTGTAAGGTCAGACCATCAGACTTTACTATATAGGAACACTGATTACACATTCCTCATGGAGTAGTACCCTTATTCATACCATCCCAATTGGATGCCCCCACTTCCTACAGTTGTTTGAAATTCATCCCAGTTTTGTATGAAATTGTGGGTCTACATCCCACTAATTTGTACAACTCCTTACTCACTTTGAAAATACTCCAACTAGATTGCAATATACGACATAAGGATTTTGAAAGATGGTTATATTCCATAACAAATGCTCTAACAAACCTTTTATCTGGGTCAGATTTATTGTCTTTTTCTAACTTTACACCCAAAAGTGGAGTATATTTAGTACCCCAGCCATGGTGTACTTCTATGATGTCAGTGACCAGTGCATCTGGATATCCCCTATTTAAGAACATGTCTTTTAACTTGTTGTGTTCAGGCCTAAGATCATCACCAACTTATGTCATTTTGGCAATGTGCATGGCCTGTCCCTTAACAAGTCCAGGGGAGGTAAGGAGGATTTGGTAGATCCAGTACAGGAGGAGGAAAAGCTCTGGTGGCATCTGCTGGTGAGCTGCAAAGAGCAAAAACAAAAACAAATTCAACAGAAAAACTTGGACATAATCAGACCTGACTAGTACAGGTTTGTCAAGGTTGCCATGAGCATCATTGTTTGCATTAATAGTACACCATCCATTTTAATCTGCTCAGCACGTTTCTGACATGACATGCATATTCCTGCCAGCACTTACTAAAAAATCAGCTATGTAAGAAAATATATATTCTCTAGCTCCTGCTAGAATGAAATCTACCACCCTCTGAAAATTTGCTGAGGCACTCTTTCTCCCAAAAGGCTTTTTGGTGAATTTGCTCAACCAAAACAGGGTAAAAAATGCTATCCACAACCCTGCAACAGGCAATATAGATACCTGCCAGCATCACTTAATCATGTTGGTAGTGGATAAATATTTAGCCTTTCACAGATGCCTTAAAGCTTCAATTGCTTTGAGCTAAGGCATTTGGAGCAAATAACTAGAGAGGGAAGTGTAATAGAATGGGAAGAGACCAAGAAATCATTTGGACTGCAAGCTAGAGGTGGCATTCCCTTTCAGGGATTGATATCAGAGTATAGGCAAAGAGAAAGGAACAATGGGATCCTAAGTGAAAGACCTGCTCTGGTACAGTTTTTAGTTGAACATAGAACATAAGTTGCTGTTTAAAAAGGGATACTTTGAAAGGCATACAAACTATTACACTATGATTACGGGAATCAATCATAGGAGGTTAGAAAAGATTGGGGAGAGCTATTGCATAAGCAATTCACAAAGAAACAATGGGAGGACATATGTATGGCTTCCAAATATGCAACAAAGTCTAGAAGATTTAGGAGTTTTGTTTTGAAGTATATGCATTGGTATTGTTATACTCCAAGCAGACTCCAAAGAAATTTTCCTCAGCTAGATGCCAAATGCTGGAGGTGCAGTAGGGAAGAAAGAGGTAACTGGAAGCATCTGTTGTGAAAGTGTAATGAGTTGGTAGATTTTAAAAATTCCCTAGAGTACTCTGTCAGAAATATTGGGTAAGCAAATTGATGGAACTAAGGAAATGATTTTTTGAGGTGGGATACAAGATCTGAATTTTCTAGACATAATAAGGCTTTGTTAAGTTGCATTTTTGTGGCTGCAATTACTAGAAATGGAAATCAAAGTGTAGACTAACAGTAGTTGAAGTACTGAATATTGCAGAGATAAAATAACTCCTCCTTTAGCTGTTTAAAACTTTCATTTAAAGGCTCACTGCTGCTTTTCAGCTGTGAGTAACATTTCTGCAGTTTGTTTCCCACCCTCCTTCCCTGTTGGTATAGTGTTTTTATAGTTGGTGGCTTTGCAGTTGCCCACCCCTAGTGTAAATTTGATCTGGGACCCTCCTCCCAGTCTAGTGTCATTACCTCATTCTACCCAGTACAGGGAGAGCATTTGAGAAGGCCATTCAGCTTAGTTTCTGCTACTCTTTTTCCCTCTTTCCTTTCTTTCCACAAAAAAAAAATTATCTGCTTTTACTGTATTTGTGTTTTTCCTACTTTATTTTGCTTTTGCGTCATCTTAAAAGTACTCAATTGTATTTATTACTGCTTGGTGTAACTCATTCTAATCCTTTTAGTTTAAGCACCTGGGCTTCAGACCAGTTTTATATTAAGAAGGTTTGTGGTCTGCACTGTAGTGGCAGAACAGGTAGCTTACATCCTTCTAAGTTGGGAACTGCTGATTGAGGGCTCAGTGTCTGTTATTATAAAAGTGCATTAATTCTGGTTTAAGCACTTGGGCTTGAGGCCAGTTATTTTACATTAAGAGTGTTCGTGTTCTGCACTCTTGTGGGAGGAGAGGCTGGACTCTGTCCTTCTGAGCTGGGAATTTCTGGTTAAAGGCTTATAGTGCCTGCATATGTGAACTGCTTCTTACTGAAATTGGTACACCTTGTTTGCTGTAGCATAGACTAGATCCAGGCCTGCTGAATCTAGCTTTGTTTGTATAACTTGAGCACTAATCCAGGCATTCTTTAAAGTATTCAGTTGTATTTATTACTGCTGGTAGTAACTTGATTAAAGTGTAGCTATCATTTCTAAGTCTTTTGGATTAAGCACTTGGGCTTCAGACCAGTTGTTTTACATTAGGAAGGTTTGTGGCCTGCACTGTGGTGGCAGGACAGGTAGCTTACATCCTTCTAAGTTGGGAACTGCTGATTGAGAGCTCAGTGTCTGTTATTCTAAAAGCGTATTAGTTCTGGTTTAAGCACTTGGGCTTCAGGCCAGTTATTTTACGTTAAGAAGGATTGCGGTCTGCACTCTTGTGGGAGGAGAGGCTGGACTCTGCCCTTCTGAGCAGGGAATTTCTGGTTAAAGGCTTATAGTGCCTGCATATTCTAACTGTTTCTTACTGAAATTGGTACACCTTGTTTGCTGTAGCATAGACTAGATCCAGACCTGCTGAATCTAGCTTTGTTTGTATGCTTGTTGTTTGTTTATTTCCCTGAAATGCTAATTCCACCTAAAACGCTGCCTTTTAGTACTTCTGTGGATCCCTAGTGATATCTACATTGCTTACTGTACTTATTTCCTTGTTTGACTTGAAAGAAAGTTACTGTTTGTCGTTTTTGCATTTAAGTTACCTGTAACACATTGCATTTAAGTTACCTGGCACTTGCTCACTAAAGCAATTATATAAGTCAGCTCTAAAAAATTAAAAGCACTACACCCTCACAAACTCCCCTTGAGTGCCTTGTTTCCCATTGGTCCTTTTTTTTCAATTATAAAGGAATTCCCAATACTATTCTAGCATGTCTAAAGGTCAGTTGTCAATCTCCTCTCCGGTCCAGCTGGTGAATCTGGGAATCTTGAGGCAATGTTACAACTGCCTCATGTACACAGACAACCCTCTCCTCCTCCCAACAAATTCCAACACATGTGAGAGATGCAACCATATAGCCAAACTGGAGGCTAAGCTCTCTCAACTCAGTACTGGTGTAACCAGTCAGGAGGAGAAAGAAACCACACTCACTACAATTCCAGTCTCACATAGACCTACCACGACAACAAACCAAACACATAAACACACAAAAACATACTCAGAGGCTCTAAATAAAAACCTGCCTAAGCAGCAGTGACCTCCAAAGCAGACACCCAAGCAACCGCTACCCCAAAACAAAACACATGCAACACATAGCTTACAAAGCCAGTGTGCCGAACAGTCACAGCCCTTAAGGCTAAACAACACACCTGATACACTTGTAATAGGTGACTCTATCATCAGGCACACTGAAGTCCCGCTCACCAAGCTGAATAAGGAGAAGGACACGGTGAGCTGCCTGTCGGGCGCTAGGATCCACCACATAACACAAGCACTCAGGTCACTCCAAGGCAAGTACAAATATGACTCAGTCATTGTCCATGCTGGTGTGAATGACCTGAGACGTACCTCCCTGGACTACATGAAAAGAGACATAGAGGAGCTCTCTGAGCATGTAGCCCAGGCCAGTATGACCCTGACCTTGAGTAGCATCTTACCCTCACCAAGAATGATGCCACAATATGAAGACAAGATGATCAATTTCAACAATTGGCTTAAGTGTTGGTGTCATTTAAAGGGGATCCAATGCCTGTCAGCCTGGGATGACATGCTCGACAAGCCACGATGCTTCGCTAGGGACGGCTTGCACCTGTCACCCCTGGGCTTTCGGATATTGGCAAAGGCTCTTGCTACCCCCATAGTGCCTTTTTTAGGCAAGGCTCAAAAGACAAACCCACCTCCATAGGTATCACAAGGGATAAGAAACTAAGAGTAATGCTACTCAATGCCAGAAGTCTAAACCTCAAGATGCATGCACTTGAAACTCTCCTTAGCATGAAGAACATCGATATCTGTGCAGTAACAGAAACCGGGTTCAAGGCTCCCGAGAGCACCCCAGCACTACCAGGTTATACCTCATACCATGCTTTTCGGCCCCAAAACTTAGACTGAACCACAAAAGGAGGGGGAGTATCAATATTCGTCAAAGATACCCACACCTCCAGGTTGGTGGCACAGCACAAAGCATCAGAGACTATCCATGTGCAATTAACTGTGGGTAAAACTGCCTTCCAGTTTATAGCCTGCTACAGACCACCCTCCCAAACACAGGAACCCCACTCGGCCTTCCTGAGAATACTGGAAAATATGAAGGTCTCTCCAAACACCATTATACTGGGCGACTTCAACTACCCAAACATAGACTGGGAGCATTACTCTAGCTCCAACACCCTAGCCCAAAGGTTCCTAGAATTTATAAACTCAAATGCTATGGAACAACTTGTTACCACTCTTACAAGAGGGGAAAACATACTGGACCTGATCATCACCAACATGGGGACACTATACTCCAGACCAGAAGTGTATCCCTCACTGGTAAAATCAGACCATAAAGTAATCTCACTGGATATTCACATCCCGACCCCACCCCCTGCCCAGAAAACCACAGTGAAAAACTTCTCTAAAGCAAATTTCACATGCCTCAAAACTGAGGCGAAATATTTCAAAGCCCCCGGGCCTGTGGAAAATACGGCCCAGACCGCAGAATCCTTTATAAATGCATTCTATGAACACCTTCAGGAATGCATGGATCATGCAATCCCAAATAAAACCAAGACCCAATCCTCCAAAGGCAGACGTCCTGTCTGGTGGACCCCAGCCATAAACAAACTATACAATAGAAGGAGGAAGCTACTACACGATAGAGCAAAATCCCAAAAAGGGAAGGCATCTCTGATCAGTATTAGCAAAAAACTACGGACACTCATAAAATCATCTAAGGCCAGCTTTGAGAGAAAAATTGTACAGGACACTAAGGATAATCACAAGGCTTTCTTTAGTTATGTTAGGAACCTGGGTGGGAATTCCCAGATATGCTCAGAATTAGTCCAAAATGACAAAAAATACACCGAGCCCACAGACATTGCCAACATCCTAGCTGACAGGTTCAGTGCAAACTTCTCCCCCTCCTCCCCACCAAAAGGGCAAATATCTATCCCAACAGAGTGCTGCCCCCCTGCATCTCAGATGCTCAGGTAAGAGCCGCCCTCTCCAAAGCAAAAAACACAGCATCAATGGGACCAGATGATATCCCGGGCTGCGTCCTACATGAACTCCAAGAAGAGCTAAACCCAAACATAAAACTACTGTTCAATCTTAGCCTTACTACAGGATATGTACCCAAAGAGTGGCGTACAGCAACAGTGGTCCCTCTCACAAAGGTGGTGCCTCAACGGATCCTGGAAACTATCGCCCCATAAGCCTGACTAGCTTGGTCTGCAAAGCTATGGAAAGGATCATCATGGACCTCATAAATAAAGATATTGGGGACCTACAGACACTGGATCCTACCCAGTTTGGCTTTGTTAAGGGCAGATCCTGCCTCTTAAACCTGGCTGATTTCTTTGAAACAGTCACCAAGGCCATTGACGAGGGGAAGGTGGTCAACACAGCCTACCTGGACCTCGCAAAAGCCTTCGATACAATACCCCACTCGGGCATTATAGATAAGCTCACCAGCTTAAATATAAACCCCTATGTCACTAGATGGGTTGTAAACTGGCTCAAGGACAGAACCCACATGGTTAGAATTGCTGGAGCCATGTCAGACTCCAAACCAGTTACAAGTGGCGTCCCACAAGGCTCAGTCCTGGGACCTCTCTTGTTCGGTATATATTTCTCGGTACAGGCCAACACGGAAGGACTGTGGCTGACCAAGTTCGCAGATGACTGCAAACTGGGCACCATAATCAACTCTCCAGCCGACACAAGCATCCTCCAAAAGGGCCTCATAGAAACAGACAACTGGTGCCAGAGCCATGGCCTCAAGCTAAATGCCAAAAAGTGTATAGTCATCCCCTTTGGCAAAAACAAAGTGCCCACAAATTACAACATAGGTGGTAATCCATTAAGTACAGAAGAAGTCATTAGGGACCTGGGGACCCATGTTGATAGCAATCTCTCATTTGACAACCACGTGGCCAAAGTGGTTAGAAAAACATTTTATATAGCCCACCTAATCATGAAGGGATTCACATCTACATCAGGGGAGGTCATCGTGCCTCTTTACTCATCCCTCATCAGGCCTATAATTGAGTACAATGCCCCTTTTGGGATGTACCTTACCAGACACCTGCAGCAAGTGGAAAGACCCCAAAAGTACCTCACCAAGAGGATCAAAGGGCTCAAACAGATGCCATATGCTGCTCGGTTAAAGAAACTCCAGCTCTACTCAGTGGCATACCGCCTGCTCAGAGGCGAACTGTGCCTGATGTATAAAGCCATGTCCAACCCAGAATTAATGGACATGCTGCACCTCAGAAAATCCAAATCCCATCGAGCTACGTGCTCGAGACTTGAACCTCAGCACTGAAATAAATAGGACATGCTTGAGGGACAGATTCATAACCCAGAGGCTCCCTTCACTCTGGAATAAAATCCCAGTCCAGGTTAGGCAGAGTCCCACATTGACTCTCTTCAAGAGGAATCTTGATGAGTGGATGGGAGATCGTAGGTTTACCCCGGCTATCACTTCTGTGTCACTGTTAGACAGAGGCACAGTATACTAACCTCAAAAAAAGGCATAGCAAAATTAATTTAAAATGGGTGGCGAAAGCCAAACACACTCTGGCTAGGCTTATAAATGCCCTAGGGCAGATAGCCTAGTATGAACCTATGAACCTATGAACCTATGAACCTATGAACAGGAAGTGGGCTCTTTAGAAAAGGGTAGGAGCAAATTACATAGAAAAAAATGGAAACTGTGAGAACAACACATGCAAAAATAATGTTTTGTAGGAAGAATGAGGGTTAAGGGAAGGCAGGAATTGAGCAATTTATGTAATATTGGAATGCTGATAATTATACAAAAAATATGTGATGTATAATGTTTGTAACTAGTAACATGTTAATATGTTTTTTTTTTTATATAAATGGATGTTTGCCTGTGTCTTAAGTGATAATTCAATAAAGGTGTTAAAAAAGGCCAATACCTACTCTTTATTAGTTTTTTTTATTATTTTTAAAAAGTTACTAATGTCCATCAATATTCTTTTCTTTGACTTCCTTTTACGAATCTTTTATACATGTTAATGAATTCAAGAAGAATAACATCCAAGCACATTGTTGTATTTTTTTACTTTCGTTTTATGTCCACATTTAATAACTAAATGGATCTTTGATTTAAATGGATTTGGTTTCTAATTTTATGGCTCTATTTGCTCTCATTTCCTTTAGTTAATACTGTCAGTCTTGTTGCCTTCATGCTGCTAATTATTTCTTTTTTATTTTCCTTAACATTATTAACATTATTAAATATGATTACCATGTCTTCATATAATTTTGCTGAGTTTGTAAAATTTCACTTGGAATCCATTGGGTCTAGTTGTTTTCTACTGTTGTTTATTTATCTCATTCAAGCCTAAAACACGTTTTTGTATTCTTCCAGTTAAAACCCATAGCTCCTTATATTTAGTCTATCTTCCTTAACAAAGTGAGTCACCAATTAATAATGGGCAGTATTAGAAATTGCAAGATGTAATTAACAAAATAATACTAAGATTGTCAATCTCAGATGTTTTACAGTAGAGAAAGTAACCCCTGATTTCCTCTTATTAGTTATGTTTTCATATTTGCATTCATATTTTCATAACTGAGAGACCCATATGTTATTGGGGGGCATAGAATGAAATGCCTTGGTGGGAAAAAGAAAAGTGCATTGGAATTACAGTACACTATACTGTTGATATTAGTAGTTATTTACTAGTAATTATGAAAATATTAAATATTTCCACATTTACTTAATATTTCTAAAACTGGGTAATTTACAAATTATTACTTGACATCAGATGAAACCTTAGATGATGTTGAACAAAACTGTGACTGATATTTGCATTCTGCAGTGCAGATCTTGAGAGGCATTTATGGTTATTTGTATAGTTAATTATAGACATAATCACAATTTTTCATATTTCTGTAAATACCTTGGTAAACATATATTCAGAAAGGAACTTTTGCTGTTATTTGAAAGCTTATGTCTGGCTAACCAAGAGAGTTGACAAAATATATCTATACTGCTATACTGTACAGTTTCCAAGATATGTCAGTTTGTGTAATATTAGAGAAAATATAATTCTGGGTTTGTATGCATAATAATATATTATAGCATTGATATAAAGACTGTGATTGTACTGACTGTTATCGAAGCAAAAAAAATACTGATATAATTTCTGCTGATACCATTGTTATAGCTTTTATTGTTCTTAACATATTTGCCAGAAAATGCTTTGGATTGTAAGTATATGTGTAGATTGTTAGAGTCATGACCTTCTACATCACATTGGTGTTAATGAGTTTTTGTATAGTCCGCTTATGTAATGTCAATACCTAACTTGATAATATTGTAGTAATATTGATCTGTTAGCATCCATCTACTCACACTACTTTATGTTACTGTTAAACTTGGCAGAGTTTAGGTCTTCAAAATATTTCTTAAATCTTCCTCTTACATTTGTGTGTCTGCTCAGTAAGTTTACATTCTCCATCAGTTCCAGTTTTATATGCTCTCTTTTCTGTTAAAATCTCCAAGTTAAGCAATTCAATTTCCTCTCCACTTTTCACTATCAAAAATCACCAACTTCTCCCTCTTTTCACGTCATCTGATCCAGTTTACATAATAATATTTGGTTCATTATTGCTATTATTGTTATTATCTCTACTTCAAAATGATCTTCGTGTCTTATGCTATACTAAATTGCTGTTGTTCTTCTGTTTAACAATTTTCCCAAGTATTTTATCCATTTCAGGTTTCCAAGACTCAAAAATCTAGATCATCCCTATTAGGAATAAATAGACTGCTTATTCCCTATTTTGCTGTGTTCTTTTTAATACAATTATGTACCTACTTTCCTTACATGTAATTATCTTTCATGTCATTTCCCCTAATCCTTAATTAAACATAATTGTTACTTCCCTTTCTCCAACCTGAAATTCCTTTGTTTGTCATTTATCTGCATTCTGTGGTCTTAAGATTATTTTTGAAATAATGTTCTATGACCTCTTTTTATCTTCAAAAACACTAAAATTATTTTATGGGGTATGACCTCATGTTACATTTGACAAATGCAGGACTATTTTAAAGTATTCAGATTATTAATCCCACCCCCTACTCTTCAGCCCTATTCGTTTTGAGTTGAAAATGTATGGAATTCTCATTGTCTAAATATCCAAAGTGTGGTGCCTTCCTCCTTGTAGGAATTTATAGTCTTCAACCACTCTCCTTGTTATTTGTTTCAGTTAAACATTTATAGTATGCCAATTATTCATACAAATATAAGTTACAACAATGTAAATATGTCTTATTCATAGTACTCTTCTAATAATAATTATTGACAGATTGACAGATAGATTGACAGAACATTTTTAGAATGAAAATAAGTCAAAATACCATCTGTTATTAAAATTTATCACCATATGTGTTATGTGTACAACCATTTTAGTATTACAAATCATATTCTCAGACATACATTATATCTGAAAATCACTTTGTTCTCTTTTATTTATAAGAATCTATACAAATAAATATAACACTACATGTTCATGAATTTCTTACCATCTCAGTACATCAGATGTTCGCCAGTAAGTTTAATATTTGTTCCATATTTTTAAGTAAAAAATTTCTAGCTGTCACATTCATTCCTAAAACAACTATTCTACATATTTTTGACATTTAGACTCCATGCTGATCACTGCTTTTCATGGAAAATCACTGTCATTGTGATTTCTACGTGTATGCAGCAGTGATTAACCTATTTTAGGAGATTTCATCCTTCTTAGTTCTGGTTCAACTGAAGAGTTTGTATATAGAGGTTTGGGGGTGGGGATGCAGGGGCTTGCAAAAGCACTAGAAGCTTTTTTCCCCTTCTGTGTTTTGGGGCATTATTTTCAGCATTTCTGAAGCTCAATTTTTTTCACTCAGTGTTTCATAATAGAACTTTGTATACATGACAACTTAACATGTGACATAGGATCATAGGAAGTTACTAGGCTACTGGCCCTGAGGCCCTTACAAGCCAAGCCAAGAATTTAGCCCATGTTCCAAAACATCAGCACCTGATGCTCCTGTCCACCAGGAACACAGGGGGAATCCCAGGGGTGCATTTTCTGTTCCCCATCCAGTTATCCAGGTTATGCTTAAAATGGGTTAATGAGGTACTCTGCTTGATGTGGATTGGGAGTATTCCACAGACGGTGGAGTCAATGGGACACAAATCTGTCCCACCAACAAATCCTATTGATGTCATAAACAAGGTTGAGGTTGTGTGTGTGGGTTACTCGAGTGGAGCTAGACTTGAGGATATGCAGCAGTCCTATCAAGGCGGGGTCTGAGATTGCTTTGTATGCCAGACAGAGGTCACCTCTGAGGAGACTGTATGAGACTGAGTAAAGGGACAGGATTTTTAGCCTATCTGTGTAGGGTAGATGTTTGAGGCCCTGGATTCTCCTGGTGCAGAACCTCTGTGGTCTCTAGAGCTGCTGCATGTGTTTTGTGAGGTACATGCTGAAAGGGGCATTCTACTCAATAATAGGTCTAATAAGGGGAGAATAAAGGGATGATATGACCTACTTGTCCCTGGATGAGATACCCATACTAATGAGGTGGGCCATGTAGAAAGCTTTCCATACAACGGAGACAATATGGTGGTCAAAAGTCAGTTTGCTATCAACCTGGGTGCCCAAATCCCTCATGACTGATTGCATGCTTAGGACTTTTTTATTAATGTGATAATTTGTAAAAGAGATGAGATGCACAAAACTCCTCCGTCCCTCGAGAACACCAAAATAAAACTCCAAGTCGCCAAAATGTAAAGGTTTAAGCTTCTCCCAAGCTTTTCATCAGTTACAATACACCAACTTCCTCAGAAAACTCCTAAGAGAAATAAAAGCGGAAACAACATCACTTGATCACTACCCTTTAAATACCCGGTTATTACAATGACATGTTTATCAATAATTTGATAGACTTGAATTTATTCAACTATATATCTATATCAGCGCCCTAATATTTGGTTCACCAAAAATTCACAAGAACCTTGAAGACCCTCCTATGCATCCACTGGTTAGTGCCAGGGGTAGCATTACCTATGCTAGTGAGAAGGTAGTAGATTCAATTTTGAAGAAATATGTGGAGAGTGAACCACAGATATCCAAAGATTCCTGATCATTTTTGGCCAGGGTCAACTAAATCCCTTACAGTGCAGATAGTTATTTGTTGACCATAGATGTGAGGGATTTATATTCATCAATCCCCCATTCAGTGGCACTGGATTGGATTCCCACTATGATGTGTTCCAAAGGAGCACCCGATGAGGAGATCCATCAGGTTAGTGAATTGCTGGACATTATTTTGTCCAGCAATTACGTTACTTTTAACAACAGGTATTACCTACAAAAAATAGGGTTACCTATGGGATCTCCATGTGGTGCCAGTGTGGCCAATTTGGTTATGGCTGTCTAGGAAAGGGAACATGTATTCACGAATCATATATACCAGGACAAGGTTTTATTGTATACACAATTCCTGGATGATATTTTTATCATCCTAAAAGGGGATAGTGAAATAGTTGATCAGATCCTAAACCATTTCAACTCTTCCACTGACGTTTTGAAGTTCACCTTTAGTGTGGAAAGGGACAGGATTTCATACTTAGATACAAGTTCTAACTGCTATATAGCTAGAATTCACCGAAAGGAAACCTTTTCAAATAGTTACTTGCAGTTCAACAGTTGTCACCCTTTTACCCAGAAGAAATCCATCATAAAGGGCTAATTGGTGAGAGCTGCTAGAATGGTGACTAGAGATAGTGACTTCTATGACAAATGTAAATTCATGGAGGGTCTTTTCCTCAAAAGAGGTTATCCGGCAGGTCTGATTTTGGACGTAATTTGTGAAGTCCATAACAAGCAGGTGTCAGGTTTTTATGCGCCTATCTTAAACCCTTTTGAAACATGTGAGGACAACTGTATACTCAATCCAATAGCCAAGATGTTTCATCCTTGTAGCTTCATCCTAACTTACAGTGTGGATGTGAAGGCCATTATTTCTAACATACAAAAAAACGTGAGTTTCATTATGCAGGAGGGGTTATTCAGGGAGAACGGTATGGAATACCCCAAAATAGTTTTCAGAAGAGGTCAAAACCTCAAAAACATTCTGGAATCTAAGGCCAGGTCCCTGGAAGTAAGAGCAGGCATGTCTAAATGCAATATGTGCTGTTATTGTGTAATGTACATCAGTGGGGGGGCCCTTTCCTTTGTTCTAAATAAGTCTAAATAACAGAATACATGGTAGGTTTAATTGTTCTAGTACAGACAATCTATAAGTGTTCCTGCCCAGTCTCTCTGTTGGTCTTCTATGTTGGTAAAACCGAGGAGAAATATTTACGAAGATCTACATCTTATTAGGAAGGGTAAGGTGGAAAACGCTTTAGCAAAGCATGTAAAGGAAAATCCTTTACATTCATTTTCCTTCTTAGCCATCGACCAAGTTCGATCGGATGGCAGAGGGGGAGCTGATTCATGTATATTGAAACTTAAGAGTTTAACTAGATAGTATCTATTGTACCTATTGATTTTCATTTTGGCATACACACACAAGTAAAATATAGATAATAGTTTTAATTATAACTATACATACAATAACAAATAGGATAGTTTTTTATTTGATTGTACAGTAGCTTTCTGTAGCAGTTGTTTTGTAGTCGGTAGTAGTACCAGATGAGTAAAGTACCCAGGGGTTATTGATGGTTTATTTTCACTTTTATTTTCATTCTGATTTATTGCATTCATTGCATGATGTGACATTAAAATTCCATCATTCACATTCATTAAATTTAACAACATGCTGGCTCATCAAATAAGTAACACCTACTATTTTTATATATTTTTAATCAATCGGGTTCTTTTTCTGATTAATATAATGTTTTTGAGGAGTTTTTATATGTATTCAATGATATTTTGTATATTCTTCTATAGATAAGATGTGCGGGTATTTAAAGGGTAGTGATCGAGTGACGTTGTTTCCACTTTTATTTCTCTTAGGAGTTTTTTGAGGAAGTTGGTGTATTGTAACTGAAGAAAAGCTTGGGAGAAGCTTAAACCTAATAAATTTTGTTCGTTTTACATTTTGGCAACTTGGAGTTTTATTTTGGTGTTCTCGAGGGATGGAGGAATTTCGTGCATCTCATCTCTTTTACAGTGTGTCTACATTTCCTTGGTTTGTTAATGTGATCATTTGTGGGGATGTCACTCTCCCCAAAGGGGATGATGATGCATTGTTTGGCATTCAGTTTGATGCCATGTTTCTGGCACCAGTCATTTGTTTGGGTGAGACACTTTTGGAGGATGTCCACATCACTAGGGGAATTGATGACAATCTCCAGCTTGCAGTCATCTGGAAACTTGGTCAGCCATAGCTCACTGGTTTTGGTCAGCACCTCAGAAAAGTATATCCCAAACAACAGAGGCCCCAAGAGTGATCCCTGGGGCACACTGTTTGTTATGGGTCTACTGATTGAAGTGGCTTCCCCTATTTTGACTAGTAGGGTTCTGTCAGTGAGCCAGTTTGCTACCCATCTGGTACCACATGGATTGATGCTTAGTTAAGAGAGTTTATCTATTATACCCAACTGGGGAATAGTATCGAAGGCTTTGGCCAGGTCAAAGTAGGTGGTGTGCACCATCTTTCCCTTGTCCATGGCTTTGGTGACTGTCTCAAAGAAATCAACCAAATTTAACAGTCATGACATCCCCTTGATGAAACCAAACTGTGTGGAATCAAGTGTTTGGAGGTTGCCAATGTCCTTATTAATGGGGTCCATGATAATCCATTCCATGGCCTTGCAGATCAGGCTAGGTAGGCTGAATGGTCTATATTTTCCTGGTTTAGTGAATGCTCTACCTTTTGTGCAAAGGGATGACAGTGGCTGTCCTACACTCTGCTGGAATGAAGCTGGTAATCAGGCTTTGGTTGAAAAGGGTGCCTAATGGTGCTGCAAGTTCTTGTCTGACATCATGAAGGATACAGCCTAGAATGTTATCGGGTTCCATGGAGGTTGTATTTTTTTCCTTTCAGAGGGCAGTAATGACTTGCTCCTTAGAGATAAGGGGAGGGGGCAGGTGCTGGGATGTCCTGATTTACTGATGTGGGGCACAGAGGGGTGAAGTTTTCACTGAACCTATATGCCAGCAGGTTGGCTATATCTATGGCATTTGTGTAGGTGGTGTCCTTGAACACCAGTTCTGAGCAGATCTGAGTGCTTCCTTTGAGATTGATGACATATGTGAAGAAGGCCTTATGATTGCCTTTAGTAGATTTAGCCAGTTTGGACTCAAAGTTTGCTTTGGAGAATTTCACTAGTGTTTTTACTTGCTTGGTCAGGCTATGGAGAGATTATTTCCAATTATACCATGACCCCCCATTAATATTCCAAAACGTGCACGCTGATTGGCCAGCGTGCATGTTGTAAATCGACTTATACTAATGGAAAAAGGTCCGGTCGCCTGGACTTTTTCCATTAGTATAAGTCTCTTTTAAAACACTGTCTCCCTATGTTTAAAGAGTTTAACATAGCGACACAAGTTTAAAAAAAGCAACGGAGATCTCCGTTGCTTTTTTTAAATCTGTCTCGCTATGTTAAACTCCTTTAACATAGTGACACAGTGTGTAAAAAGCAATGGAGATCTTGCTTTCTCCGTTGCTTTTTTTTTAAACCTGTCTTGCTATGTTAAATGGGTTTAACATAGCGAAACAGCTTTAAAATAAGCAACAGAGATCTTCGTTGCTTATTTTAAAGCTGTCTCGTTATGTTAAACCCATTTAACATAGCGAGACAGGGTTTAAAGTATGAGAGCAAAGATCTCCGGCCATTATTTAAGAAAAGTAATTATTTCTTTTCTTAAATAATGTCATAGTATAATAGCAATAACCCACTTCTGGGTGTGGTGTCCACGATTTACCCAGTTTTCCTCGGGACCAAACCACGCCAACCGTGGGTAAATCCCGCATTACCCACACCCAGGCGTGGGTTATTGCTATATTAGGCACCTGCTCCTTCTTGGTCCTGGACAGCACTTTTTCCTTTTATTATAGAGTTTATTTATTGCAGATGTCCACTAGACAGGTTTACTCTTCCTTGAGTAGGATGATTTTGTCCTGCCTGGTATTCCTGATTCTATGCAGCTATAAAAATCCTTGATTAGTACTTTTGTGTAGGTTTGGACATATGTGCTAGTTCCTATGGAGGGAGAGGGGGCTGTGAAGCTGTTTATACCTTCCCTCAGGAGGTTGTAGTCAGCTTTAGAGAAGTTTTTTGTTTGACCTTAGCTAGGGAGGTTTGGGGAGATGGTGACTTTGAATGTGACTGCTTTGTGGTTGGATCTTGCCAGGGACAATGACACTGTAGGGATGCTGCAGTGGTTACTCATGTTGGTTAAGTCCAAGATATTATCACCTCTTGTGGGGGTGTCAACCAGCTTGTCCAGGGCATTTGCATTGATGAAATCAAGGAATCTCTGGGCATTTGTGTTTTGGCATGAGTTGTTCTTCCAGTCTATGGTTGGATAGTAAAATTCACCCAGGATCAGGGTAAAGGGTTGAATCTTGATAGATTCAAACAGCTCCAGATAGGTGGAGTGGACATCTTGAGTCAAAGTTGGGGGTCTGTAGCTAGCTATGATTTGAATAGGGGTTTTGTCAATGGCTAACTGCACCTGAAGTGTCTCCTGTGCATCATACTGTTTGACCAGCCTGGAGGTGTGTATGTCTTTTATAAATATTGCAACTCCACCTCCTTTTGCTTTCCTTCCCACGGTTTGGGTTCTGTATGTATGATAGAATAAGTAACCTGATTTGGTTGGGGTGCTCCCTGCAGCTTTGAACCAGGTTTCTGTGACTGCACAAATATCAGCATCTTCCAGGGTTAAGAATGATTGCAATGAGTGCAGTTTCATGTTTAGACTCCTAGTGTTTAGCAGCATGACTTTAAATTTGCGTTTTGATAAAATTTTCATGTTGGTAGTTTTTACCTCATGGCATTGCCAAAAAAGGCACTATGGGGGTGGCAAGAGTCTTTGCCAGAAGCCTGAAGCCCAAGGAAGACAGATTCAGGCCATCTTTGGCAAAGCATCATAGCCTGTTGATCATGTCTTCCCAGACTGTCAGGTACTGGATCCCCTTGGAATGACACCAGAAACTATGCCAGTTGTTAAAGTCAATCATTTTCTGTTTGTATTGAGGCATCATTCTGCGTGACAGTAAAATGCTGCTTAAGGCTAGGAACATACCTGCCTGGGACACATATTCAGCGAGCTCGATCATGTGTCTCTTTATATAGTCCAGGGAGGTACATCTCAAGTCATTCATGCCAACATGGACTTCATGGATTGGTTTTCATAGAAACTAAAGTTATAGGATTAACTCATGTATTACTTTGTGGTGCACGTGCCCTGGCCTAGCAATCAAGCAGCCTCAATCCTCACCACTAACATCAGAGAGGGCATCTCATATATGAGGAAAAGGATAACAAATGCACACAGTAAAGTGCAATTTCCCTTAAGCACACACAGAGATCACAGTCAGTCTGAGGCTGGTCATTCCCTTGCTCTCCAGGTCCCCAATAAAACTCCCCACTGGCACAGCTATAGGGTCCAGATCTCAGCCTAGCTGTGCAAGCTAAAATCTCCAGCACCCTCTCTGTCCAACCAGTGCTTCATGTCCCTGCCCAAGTAGCTGACACACACGCTTTGAGATAAGTTTATACAACCACACAGACACTCCTGGGGCAGGCTGGCAAAGGTTCTCCAGCTGTGCCCCTTTTATCCAGACCATACAGTAGTAATTACTGCCAACACACAGCTAATATTATCAGCTACCCAAAGACCCTTAAAAGGGTGTCCAATTATTAGTGTGCAATATTATTATCCAGTTGATAATTGTGACTAAACAGTCTTAAGGCTTCTTAGAGTGACCTGGTACAGGATCCTTATATACATGCAATGTACTTTTAGAGCTTAACTTATATCTACACACAAAACAGCTACAGTTAAAAGGTTTTAAAATATTTAATAATAAATAATTAAAACCACAAGACAATACTTTCTACCACACAGTGCTAGTCAAAAGAGTTCAGAGATCGCACAGATATACGTAAAATAAATCAGTAGTACAGTTCTGACATCACAGAAAAACACTTAGTCTAAACTTTCTAATTCTTACCTATTGCTACAAGAAAACACACTTCTAAAATAACTTACTTACATGGAGCAACAGGTAGAGTGCTGAGTTGGATAGTCAGACAAAAATGCTTAATAATCTATGGTTCTCACTGTTTAAATTGAAACTGCAGTTGTGATAAAATATTACATCATATTTTACACTTTCCTGGTGTTCCCAGGCTGACAGAAACTGCATTTACATTTTTTTACACTTAGAGCAATAAAGGACATTCCACATGTAAATTCTGGTCATCAACTTTAGCCTTAAAACAATAGGCAGGATGCTTATTCCAGACTCATCGACTCCAAATTCTAACTTCAAAGGAACAGACACAAAGTAATTTTAATTTCAAAGGACCAACAAGAAATGCTTGACTTAGCTTTCTTTACAGCAGAGGGCAATGTTGCCACATTGTTTTAAGTTCAACATTTCACAGTATTTACAAATGATAAATTATGAACCAAATCTATTTGACTAGGCTGGCAGCCTTCACCCATCTCTACCTGTCTTAACATACTTATCCACAAATAACTAACATTTTTATGTCTCTTGGTGTAAAGGCAAGCAGTGCTAGCCTATTTTAATTTGTCACAAACTTCTGTATTAGCCATTAAAAAGGATATTTTAATCTTTACTGTTGTTTTAAGAATAACATTTGGAACTCTCCCTTTTGTTATTAAAAAATGTGAACCTAAACAACTCTAATTACTTTAACAGTTGTACTTTAACAAGTACTGTACAAACTATATATTCCACTTATTTTCATTTATATAAACAGAATATGTAAAGACTTTCAGTTAAAATACATATTTATTACATTTAGTTTACTATAAAATAATTGACTTCTTTATTAAGAAAATATATTTAAGTCTTTTTTTATCCTGTCATACATAATCTAACTTAAATGCCAAATGACGCGTGGCTGCTATTCCTTTGAATATTGTTTAATGGTACATAATATCTTTCTATATTCTTATTCAGGTTTTATAATTCTTATTATACTACTGTCATTAAAATGTTTTATAAGCACTCTAAAATACTTAAAAGGAATTATAATGAACAGGCAAGAACAGGCAGTTAGAGCTGCTCTGATATACATTGACTTAATATTTTTTGTAAGTTTAAGAGAAGTATCAAAAATTATTTAAAAGTGTCAAAAATTATTACTGATACTATTTTTTGTAAGTGTGACTTTTTTGTATGTAAATTATTTTATTTGGTAAAATGTAAATAATATATGTGTGTGAAATATTGAAAAGATTTGTTTTAAATGCAAGCTTAGCACTACATACATGTTGCAATTTATATAACTTCTTCACAAAAAGGCACTTGACTTTAAGTTACTAAAGCTAGTCATAGCAATGCAAGTACTACCATACATCATTTATGCACCACTTTAACCTACCTTACAAATTACGCAATTTTCTTTACATTAAATTATTGATGCTATGAACTAGTTTCTCCTTTTAAGAAGCAAAATAGTTCCTCACGCTAAACTAAACTGGCAACAAGTAGGTTTCCACAAAAAATAAGTGATTTCACTAATTACCTTACAAGTAGAGGCATTATCTCACACTTATTCTCTCAGACTTCTAAAGCATTTGCTTTATTAGCTGAACTAAAACACGTCAGCAATTATTTTAGGAATATAAAAGACAAGTGCTCTTGAGCCTGACACGTTTACATTACCAAATATTTAGGAATTGTTAAAAATTCATTTTTTATCCATTTATTAAGTCTACATGAATATCTTAAGTAGTCCCTCTTTGCCATATGCACGTAGTTTATTTGAATATTAAAATAATCAGTTCTGTCAAATCAATCTCTGGTCTTGATGTAAGTCCAGATTTGCAGCACAGCCATACTACTATTACATTTGCAAAATACTATATTGTTGAAATTCTTACTTGGATTAAAGAATGAAAGTGCCTACCAAATTATCATCATTCATTATTTATTTTTCCGGAGTATATATTGGGTTACTTGTCTTTACACTGTCCTGGCAGACTACAGCTTTTTTATTACTTTCTTGTTTCATTGATTTGCATTCTTTTTTTACTTATAATAAACATGTTTAACTATATCTACTAATGATTTAAGTAACATATCACTCCTATTCTTATTTACAAGGGTGTAACAAAGATTTTAATGAAGCATCACCATCAATTTAATTGAAATAAAGTAAAATGATACACATATACTTCATTTTATTAAAAAAAAACTTATTAAAAAGGAAAAGCTTAAAATTTATATTCATAACAATGTAATTACAGTATTGAATAAATGTACCTTTTTATGTTACTTCTTTATCTTTTTTTTCCAAACACAACGTAAAAAATTAGACCAATTGCAAATACCAGCTATCCGGTTCCATAAAGGTAGTCTTCCTTATCTCGTGTACACCACCAATAGTTCCTCATATAAGTACTGCCAAGTAAAGCGAACTCAATCCAAAGTGGTATAGTTCAAACCTTTATTATAAACAGATACAGATTTAGCACTTTCATCTCCTCACCGGAGACCTCTTCAGAATCAGTTAGTGTATAATAGTGTCACACATTTATACTAAAAATGATCAACTAATTTGCTAATTAATTCCCTTCAATAGATTGATTCCAATCTATACATTCAGTTATCTTAAAGGAGTCTCCCATATATTGAGTCTGTTTGTGACATCCTCCTAAAGTGAAAATTGTGCAACTGTGCAAATAAGCAAGTACATAAAAACGTACATAAAAGACATAAAAACATACATAAAAACGTAAATATTATCAGCGATGAAACAAGAAATGTTGAATTGCTAGTCAAACGTAGTACTACATGACCCAAATGTAATATGATGGTAAAATGTAATAATTCCAGGACCTATATAAAAATATATAAATGTAAACATATATGAATACTAAAAAAGTACATGTACAAATACCTATAAAATATAAAATATAAAATATTAAATAAAATATATAATATATTATATAAAATATACAATAAATGCACAATTTTCACTTTAGGAGGATGTCACAAACAGACTCAATATATGGGAGACTCCTTTAAGACAACTGAATGTATAGATTGGAATCAATCTATTGAAGGGAATTAATTAACAAATTAATTGATCATTTTTAGTATAAATGTGTGACACTATTATACACTAACTGATTCTGAAGAGGTCTCCGGTGAGGAGATGAAAGCGCTAAATCTGTATCTGTTTATAATAAAGGTTTGAACTATACCACTTTGGATTGAGTTTGCTTTACTTGGCAGCACTTATATGAGGAGCTATTGGTGGTGTACATGAGATAAGGAAGACTACCTTTTTTTTCCAAGCAACTAATTTCCTGTCACTCTGCATCTCAACGTATAGATCATTTAATAATTTATGTCCATAGGTAGTCTAATAACTTCAATAATTTCATCAGAATCATCTGAAAAAGTCAATATAATGATTTCTGGTGGCTCTTTCTTCTTTGTTATCAACAACCTCTTCCTCCTCTACATTATTTTTCCTTTATTTTCTAAGACATTTGTCAAGATTCTGTTTGTGTTAGGAATTTATCTGCTATGTCAAAGATTCTTCCTCTGACAACTTTGCCTAAGAAGTAATCTTTTCTTTTGGCTATAGGAAGAGGGGCCTACACTGTTACTCTTGTGCTGTTCTATTCTTTATTTTTTTAGTTTTATCTAGACTTTTTGTTTTTCCTTTAGACTGGCGGGTGAATTTGAGTCATATGTGTGCAACCTTCTACCTAAATCCTAAAGGAAACAACTGAAGCAAATGATTTCCGTTGGACCTTTTTTGTTTTGTTGATTTTTCTTCATAATTTTCCTAAGTAAAAAGTGAATTCTGTATTCATATAATAAAATCTTTAATATCTCCAAGTTCCTGTCAGTGTTACAGAACAAATAAAGGAAGTAGGAAATGCTTTTTTGTATAACTCATATTTGACTGAATTTATTTTTGTTTGATTTGCATAACTTCTTTTGAGAAATCATCTTTTATTTTAACATTGGTATTTCTCTACTATCTTTGTTTTTTTGAATAATCCACAGCAATCATTAATTTGTTTTAAGAGAATATACACAGACAAATGAATGCCTTGGGCCTTTTGCTTGTCTTTTGTCAATATTTTTACTCTGTGAATTCTTTCAGTTCTGGTATGCACATTTTCATGAGTCTTTAGTAGTTACCACATTTACATTTTCATGATGAGCAAAAGTTCTTCATAGTTTATCTTTTCAGAAATAACCATCATCCTTACATTACAATGTTAGTATATGCATTTTAATCATCCATTTTAATCTTTATTCAGTTATTTAATTTGTAGTTTTACTTCCATTTCATGTAAATGTCTCTTTATAATTTTAAATATGTTCTGAATTGAACTAACTTCACTCTTTATTTAATTTGCTCTTCTTATTAAAATTAAGTTCTGTGATAACCATTCACTTTTTACAGTGATTAATTGATTGTTTTCTTTCTAAGAAGCCTCTTTGAAATTTTCAAAGTTTACTTCATTTCCTTGAGCTCTATATTGTTGCTGTTTCATTATTGGCAAAAAACAAGGCCATGCTGTCATCATGCTGTAGGTCATGTCATGCCCCCTGACTTATCCATTGTTTGACAGTGAAGTCCCCTTCTGTGTAATCCATGTGTGATTAAGTCCAGTCTGAAAACTGACAGTTATTAGATTCTGAATTGATAACCTGAAATGTCAATGTATCCTTTTAGCTAAGATACCTTTTGTATCACTAGTAAAAAAGTTAGAAACTTTAAAGCAGGTAATTAAGAGACCTTGAACATATGTGTGATCTGAGGATGATAGATAATGACCAACCTATATATCCAGATATTTATAGAGTATGACTGACTGAAGTGGAATTGCAAAGGAATTAGATATGGGTACTTAAAAAACTGCATTTCAGCATTTTGCACTGCTGAACAGCATTGTTTATAGTTATAAATGATATAACTGCTTGAAGACATTTAAGATCCTTGCTAACTTTACAGATAAGGAGAGACTGATGAGAACCAATAAATGATCAGCTAAACAAATTGCTTAAGTCACATACATATAGAAGAGAGTGACTACTAAGCAGGTAAAGACCAGTAGTATTAAAAAATGAGTAAAAATGAAGATGTCTGCACAATTCAAGAGGAAAACTAATCATTGTGGGAGCTAAGTGGAGTTTCACTATTTCCCTTTTGGACTCTGAAGGAAGTAACTTCAAAGTATTTTGGTTACTACTGTAGTGCATTATGGTCTAGACTATGAAAGCACAGCTCTGTTATCAATCTCGCTGGGATAGTGAATCAAAGACTTAAAGCAAATTCTGTAAAGTTATGGTGGCCCAGTTTCTAGCATTGAAACTAAGGCAATACTCATGGACTAGTCCATTTGTCTTCAGCATGGCATTTTCATTCAGTACAAATGTCCTTTCCAGACTTTTGATGGGACTTCAGTGGAAGGAAGTTGTCTTGTTTATCGTACCTTGTTTTAGGTTGTAGAATGGCAGGGGAGGATGTCTAAAGTCCAGAGAACCTACCAGAGATGAAAAAGTAAATGAAGATATGAAGATACAATGCAGAGAGATTACAATGAAGGTTTTGCAGGCTTGAATGAAATTTATGAACAGACCATCACATGCTGCTTTTTCATAGTGGGGCATCTCTATAATGGATAACTACATTGATGGAAGCTGAGAGGAAGATGAATGAAAGACTAAAATCAAAATGGCTGTTTGAAACAGCTTTAGAGCTCGGCATGAGACTACTGTACAGTGTGCCAAGTGAGCAGAAAAATGATTGGCCAAAGCTTCTGCAGTAGACACCTTAAATGTAACCTGGTTGTTTTTGACCACCAGTCTGATTTCATTTTCTGTACTTTGCCTTTCATGGGTTGTTGATTCTAATAGTGAGTTGGTTTCCAGATGCCCTGCATAAAAAAGAGGGAGAGAGATAGTTACCACAGGTGCAAAAAAGTTGGTAATACATATGATGGAAGTCAGACTGACATTTATTTTGTATCTACTTATAGTTGCTTTAGTGACATTTTAACAGATCTGGTAAAATACTATTGGCAGTACATGCAAAGTAATGGAGATTCTCAGTTATGGTTAACTGAGAAACTTAAATTCTCATTTAGGGTGGGGAAAAGTTTAAATAACGTTCTAGTGAAAGGTAAATTTATTATGACTAGTGTTAATGTATATAATTTGAGATTTAACTTTGGCGCCTATGTATGTAATAGATGTAAGGCTTGTAAACATATTGTGAATAGTTTTGGGAATATTGGTGGACATAGATTTGCAGTGAAATGTTTTTTTCAAATGTGATACCACTGGTATAATCTATGCCCTTAAATGTCCATCTAACAAATTTTATATTGGTCAGTCTCAGAGAGCGTTTAAAGTAAAACTTTATGAGCATATAAGAGATATAGAACATTTTAAAGAAACTAGTTCTGTGGCAGTTCATTTTCACCAAGCACATCAGGGTTCATCTGTGGGTTTACAAGGCACCATTTTAGAAAATGTGGATGGTAATAATTGTGAATTGACTGACACTTATTTTAAGGATAAACTTTTATATAAAGAAGCCATCTATATTCTTAAGTTTGATACTCTTATACCTAATGGTATGAATTCTGAACTTAATTGGAGAGTGCTCCTTTAATTATGCTTGTGATTTCTTTAATTGAATTTTTATTGAATGATTGAGTGTGCTATTTATATGGAGTGTTTTTTTGGGTGTGTTTTCTCCTTTGAAGGCATTCCAGCCGAGATGTCAGAGAGTGAAGAGAGTGAATAAAATACTTCTGGATTCTACTGGGTTACTGGTCTTTTGGTTGTTTCTTTATATTATTTTATTTTTGTTTTAGTTGTGTATTATTGTTATTGACCACAAGTCTGATTTCATTTTTTGTACTTTGCCTTTGCTAGGTTGTTGATTCTAATAGTGAGTCGGTTTCCAGAT
The DNA here is from genome assembly GCF_019279795.1 of Protopterus annectens. NCBI lineage: Eukaryota > Metazoa > Chordata > Ceratodontiformes > Protopteridae > Protopterus > Protopterus annectens. The sequence continues at coordinate 1,025,692,799 of NC_056732.1, read as the reverse complement.
GTCCTGCATACCATAAATAACATTAAAAGACTAGCCACTAGAAAAGCATACCTTCATAATTTGAAAATGTGGATGAATAAATTCTTCTTCTGACAAAAGAAACAAGGAGTAGAACATTTTGTTTCTATACCAAGGCTTTGAGACAAATTAAATCACTCTTTCAACTCATACTGGGCTTATTTGTCCATCACAGTTTATATTTATGCAGTCTCTTCTTAACTTACAACATTTCCATACATGCCAACCAATCCATTCAGTATAATATCTCAAAATCATTACAGTCAAATTATCACAGGATTCCATGTAAGATTCCGTATGAAAATACCTCCTCTCTGACTATAAAATGACGCATCACTAAAACAAACTGGTAAACCTTTTTAAAGCCAGGATTATCTGTCTGCTGTTGATAACAATTACATAAAGTTTGCAGAAATGTTTGTGAACATGAAATTAAATTTAGTATTTTTTTTAAGGAAAACAAGCAGAGAAAGAGAAAATCTTCCATCATCTCTTACCCAGTATTTCATTTAGAAGAGAATAGAATGGAGTCTGACAATGAATTTTGAGGAGGAAAATGAAGGGGATGATACTAATCCCCCAAATATGTCAATGTTGATAATTTAACATGGTTAACATTAATATAGAAGATGGCTCATGCAAATTGCACTCTGAAAAATCAAAAAGACAAACGTATTAACTGCTTTTATAGGGCGGCCACGATGGTGCAGTGGTTAGCATTGCTGCCTCACAGCAAGAGGTTCTCCGGTTCGATCCTCGGCTGGGGTGCCTTCTGTGCGGAGTCTGCATGTCCTCCCTGTGGTCATGTGGGTTTCCTCCGGGTGCTCCAGTTTCCTCCCACATCCCAAAGACATGTTGTAGGTGGATTGGACACTCTAAATTGGCCCTAGGTGTGAATGTGTGTGTGTTTGTTTCTTCTGTGGAAAGTTGGGCGCCGGGCTGGCAACTCGACACCGTAAAACTCCACTGCCAATCATAAGTGGACAAGGTGATCTGCTGTGGCGACCCCTAACTGGGAAAAAGCCAGAAGAAGAAGAATTAACTGCTTTTATAATGTAAGAAAGGTACACTGCAACATTTGTTAAGTGTGTTAAACTTCTGGCACTGGCTATGGTATCACAAGAGAGGAGATATACTGTAGCACCCACCACAAGACTACACCTAAAACCTTTTGCAGCTCTAAAAGCTATTAAAATATGTTACCCTGCCAAGAAAGAAAAAGCATAGCAGAATGAAATGTCTAACAAATTGTAAAGCTGGTTGCCTTCTCTGTGGCAGTATGAAGTTTGTCACAGCTTTTAAAACTGTTAAAACACTTTACTCTCCTATTTTTTTCTCAACTTGTAATATGTCAGATCAGCTTAACCTAATCTAATCATAATCAAGTATTTATACGTTCTGAAAACATATGTCAAGATTCACCTCCCAAGATTTGCTACTCCCCATTCTTTTTATTTGTTCTCCTACCTCCCCTGACCATCAGCTGTCACCAGCTTACCTCCTTACTCTCCTGGTCTATTGAACTTGCTGTAGGCTACCCATGGCTCAACCTGACCCATGTCTGGGATTAGTATGTATAATGAGGATGCTAGTGCAGTGTAATACTGCTACACCTCTCAACCTCTTAGAGTAAGAAATCTGGACAAAGCCATGAAAAAGTGGTACAAACAGGGACAATTTGCTAATGGAGAGTATGATGCAAATCACACCACCCTGCATCAGCCTTGTCAGGTATATACATGTTTCTCTGCATATGTAACCTCCTGACCAGGAGGTATACTGCTTGCAGTGCAGAAGTCACCAGGCTCTGTACTGTTCAGTGCAGGTTCAGTAGCTAGTTTCGGGTGAGGGTTACATCGCTTTCTGTAGAGTCGGCCCACCTAAGGTGTTAACTATTGGCCAATATCTCTGTGTTTATCTGATTGCATGAGGTATATTTTCTATGTTGTACTTCTAGTAGAAAAGTCTTACACTTCTGTGAAATTGTGCAGAACTGATATAGCAGAGCTATTCACCTAAATGTATTGGATTCTATAACCATCTGATATACCTAACTGAGCTAAGTATAGTTTTTTTGCACTTGCTTTGCACTGTACTGCATTTATATATTTGTTTCATTCTTTATTTCTGGTTTCTGTGTGTATGCATTGCTTGTTCCCAGCCTCACTCCCAAGTGCTGTTGTAGTGTTAAACTTGGTGGCTTTGGAATTGCCTGCCCTTGCTGTAAATTTGATTTTGGTCACTCATCCCATTCCCATCTCATCAACTCAGTCTACTGAGAACAGAGAGAGCATTTGAGAATGACATCCCCCTTAGTTTCTTAATCCTGAACTTTTTTCTCTTTCCTCCCTCTCTGCAAAAAAAAAAAAAATGTTTACACTTTATTAGCTGCTTTTACTGTAATTGTGTTCTTCTTACTTTATTTCCTTATTTTTGCTGCATAATCTTAAGTGTTCAAGTGCTTTTATTCTTCTGCATTTATTATTGCTTGTTACTAGCTTGATTATTCTATTATTCTGAGCATCTTAGTTTTGCTTTTAGCACTTGTGGCTCAGGCCAGTTACTTTACATTTAAGAAGGTTTTTGTGGTCTACACTCTTGTGGACAAACCCTTATCAAAACCCTTTCTCCATAAGTTTGTCCAAGTATTCAGAACACTATGTCTGGACAATTCCCATCACTTTCTCCTGCCAGCCTGGTCAACATGGGCATACTGAGACAATGTAGCAACTGCCTCATGTTTACTGACAGCCCTCTTCTCCTAGCACATAATTCTTCTACTTGTGAGATATCCATCTACATCAGTAACCTGGAATCCATGCTGTCTCGCACCACAGTCAGTACTCTTGACAAAGAGGAGATTGCCAACACAAACACCACACCACTCACATCACGTAGCCAAGCACAACGCACATCCACCTATGCAGAGGTCCTCAATAAAAACTTACCTAACAGCAGAGACCTCAAAAATACACTCATAGGTTCATAGGTATGTTCTAGGCTAATGGTCCTGGAGCCTTTACAAGCCTAGCCCATTGGATTACCCTGGCATCATGTCACCCGACCTTAGTTTCTAATGCCTCTGTCGAGTAGAGCCACTGGAGTGATCCTTGGGGTGAATTTTCTATTTCCCATCCACTCATCAAGATTTCTCTTGAAGAGGACCAGTGAGGACCTCTGCTTGATATGTAGGGGAAGTCTATTCCATAAAATGGGCAGTCTTTGGGTTATGAACCTGTCCCTCCAGCATGTTCTGTTGATTGTGGTAATGAGGTTGAGGTCTCTGGAGTGTATGGTTTGGAGGGATTGGGATTTCTTTAGATGTAACATTTCTAACAAAGCTGGGTCAGACATGGCTTTGTAAGTCTAGCAGAGATCGCCTCTAAGTAGGCAATATGAGACAGAATAGTTGGAGATTTTTGAGTCTGTCCATATAGGACATGTGTTTAAGGCCTATGATCCTCTTTGTGAGGTACTTTTGTGGCCTCTTCAGTTGTTGCAGGTGTCTAGTGAGGTACATGCCAAATGGGTAATTATACTCGATGATTGGCCTAATGAGGGAAGAGTAGAGGGAGACAATGACCTCTTTCTTCCTGAATGCAAAACCCTTAGTAATGAGATGTGTCACATAGAAGGACTCTCTGACCACAGTGGCAACGTGGTGGTCAAAAGAGAGGTTGCTGTCAACCTGTGTTCCCAGATCTCTTACAATGCTTTCTGTGTTCAGTGTGGACTACCATCAATGTGGTAATTCAAGGGAACCGGGTTTTTCCCAAGGGGGAGGATGACACATTTTTTGGCATTGAGCTTAAGGCCATGGTTCTGACACCAGTCGTTGGTCTCATTGAGGCCTATCTGTAGGATATCAACATCACTTGGGGAGTTAATAATAGCTCCAAACTTGCAATTGTCTGTGAACTTTGTCAGCCAGAGTCCCTTTGTGTTGGCCTGGACTTCAGAGAAGTAGATACCAAACAGGAGAGGACCCAGGACCGAACCCTGTGGGACTCCACTTGTGACTGATCGGCAGTCTGACTTGGAGTCAGCTACTTTCACACTGTGGGTTCTATCTGTGAGCCAGTTTGCAACCCACCTAGTGATATAGGGGTTGATGCCCGGCTTAGTGAGTTTTTCTATGATTACTGAGTGAGGAATGGTATCAAAGACCTTGGCTAGATCAAGGTAGGCTGTATGAACCACCTTGCCTTCATCCACAGCTCTGGTGACTGACTTAAAGAAGTTGACCAAGTTGAGCAGGCATGATCTACCCTTCACAAAACCAAACTGTGTAGGATCCAGAGTTTGGAGATTACCTATATCCTTGTTTATTAGGTCCATGATGATGCATTCCATAGCTTTGCCCATCAGACTCGTCAGGCTAATGGGGCAATAATTCCCAGGATCTATAGTCGCTCCTCCTTTGTGGAGAGGGATGACTGTAGCAGTGCACCATTCGGTAGGGACAAAGCCTGAGGTGAGGCTGTGATTGAACAGGGCACACAGGTGAGGTGCCAGTTCACTCTGTAGTTCATGTAGAACACTGCCAGGGATATTGTCAGGTCCAATAGAAGCTGTATTATTGGCCTTGGGCAGTGATGTTTTAACCTGTGCAGCAGTAATACTGGGTGCCTGGCAATCTACTGGTATTGTGATTGGTCCTTTGTGGGGGGGGGGGGGGTAAAGTTAGAACTGAATCTGTTGGCCAGTATATTGGCAATATTTATTGGCTCGGTATAGGAGGTACCATTGTGCTGTAGCTCAGAGCAAATCTGGGTATTGCCGTGGAGATTTTTTACATAACTATAGAAGACCTTGTGGTTGTCTTTACTATCTGCTGCAATTCTGTTTTCATAGCTAGCTTTAGAGGAATTGATGAGGGATCTCAACCTTTTGTTGAGGCTGATAAGGGAGTTTATCCAATCCTGGGATTCCACCTTATTCTGTATCAGTTTCCTCCTTCTGTTGTAGAATTTGTTTATGGCAGGGGACCACCAGATGGGCTTCCTTTTTTTTGAGGAGAGCATCTTGGTTCTATTGGATATGGCGAGATCCATGCATTTGTTTATGTGTTCGCACAGTGCATTGGTGTATGATTCAGCGGTCATGCAACTATTCTCCATTTGCATGGGTGCTGTGAAGTTAGCCACCTCTGTTTTTAGGATCACAAAGTTAGCTTTGTAGAAGTTTTTCATGGTGATTACCTTTGTGGAGGGGTTGGGAGGGATGTGGATTTCCAAGGTGGTTAGTTTATGGTTGGATCTAACCAGGGAGGAGTTGACTATTGAGATTCCGGATACTGTCCAAGGCCCTCGTCTCCCCCATTGTGCCTTTGTGCCTTTTTTAGGCAATGTACCAAAGACAAATCTTCCAGCATTAAAGATCTGTCAAAAAGCAAATTGAAGGTCATGCTGCTTAACACTTGGAGCCTTAACTTGAAAATGCACTCACTGGAGGCTCTCCTTGCACTGGAAGATGCTGATGTCTGTGAAGTCACGGAAACTTAGTTCAGGGCTGCAGAGAGCACACCTGCCTTACCAGGCTATACCTCTTTCCACACATTCCAACCTCAAAATGAGTTTGGGAAGACTAAGGGTGGTGGAGTCTATATCTTCATTAAGGACTGACATACCTCCAGACTGGTTTCCCATCATGACACACTGGAACTACTCCAGGTGCAACTGACGGCTGACAAGACACCCATCCAAGTTATAGCCAGCTGTAGACAACCCTCCATGACTCGGGACACCCACTCCTCTTACCTGGATGTAATTGACTCCATCAAGGTACCCCCCCAACACCTTGATCCTTGGTGACTTCAACTACACCACCACAGAGTGTGTGAACTATTCCTGCGCTAATGCACTCATTCAGCAATTCCTTGACTTCATCAGTTCTAACACACCAGACTGGCTCATCTCATCCTACATAAGAGGAGATAACATTCTGGACTTAGATCTCACCAACAGAGGTGACCGCTGCACCACTCTCATGTTCATCCCTGGTGAGATCAGATCATTGGACTGTCTCATTCGAAGTTTCTATCCCACCCAACCCCCCCCCCATTTGTAATCAAGCTAAAAAACTTCTCAAAAGCTGACTACAACCTCCTATAGGAGGGTATCAGCAGCATCACACCATCGCCCTCCTCACAGGATGTAGTCAGCTATGCTGAACAGTATGCCAATGCAGTATACAAGCACCTGTACAACTGCATGGACTCAGCCATACTCAACAGAACTAAAACCTGCTCCTCAAGGAAAAACAAACCTGTCTGGTGGACATCCTCTATCAACAGGCTTTACAACAAAAGGAAGAAACTGTTGTCCCAGGGTAAAAAGGAACAAATTCCAAATTGGAAAAACTCCCTCATTAGCCTCAACAAGCAAATTAGATCACTAGTGAAAAACCTCCAAAGCCAATTATGAATTAAAACTAGCCTCTGAAACAAAGGGAAACCACAAAGCCTTCTTCATTTACATCAGAAACCTCCATGACAAGGCCCAGGTTTGTTCCAATTTAATACTTAACAGTATTACTTACACTGATCCTGTTGACTTCAGCATCCTGCTAGCAGATAGGTTCAGCAGAAACTTCACCCCCCTGTTTCCCCCGAAAGGCCCTTTTGATATTCCAATACCTGTCCCACACCTCATATCTCCATAGATAAAGTGTTAATGGCCCTATCCAAGGCAAAGAACACAACTTCCATGGGATATGATAGTATCCCAGGCTGTATTGTGTACCATCTCCAGCAAGAACTGGCTTTGCCATTGAGCGCCCTATTCAACCACAGGCTTCATTCAACTAGAGTGGAGAACTGCCATTGTCATCTCCTTGCACAAATGTTGTGCCACTACTGACCCTGGAAACTATTGCCCCATTAGTTTGACAAGTCTGATCTGTAAAGTCATGGACCACATTATAATGGATCTCATAAACAAAGACATAGGCAATCTCCAAGCACTTGACCCCACCCAGTTTGGATTCATCAAGGGCAGATCTTGCATGTTGAACCTGGTTGACTTCTTTGAGACTTTCACCAAGGCCCTGGATGAGGGAAAGTCAGTACATACAGCTTACCTTGACTTGGCCAAGGACTTTGACATAATCCCACACTCAGGCATCATCGAGAAGCTAAAACAATTTGGCATAAATCCCTACCTCATCAGGTATGTGGCCAGCTGGCTCACTGACACGACTATCAAGGTCAAAATAGGCGCCTCCACCACTGATAGCAGACCTGTCATTAGTGGAGTTCCCCAGGGATCTGTCCTGGGACCCTATCATTTGGCATCTACTTCTCAGAGGTCCAGGCAAAGACAAAAAGCCTGTGGCTGACTAAGTTTGCAGACGATTGTAAGTCGGGTGCTGTCATTGACTCCCCATATGATGTTAACATACTGCAAGAGGGTCTCACAGCAACTAATGACTGGTGCCAAAGTTATGGCCTCAAGCTAAATGAAAAAAATGTATTATCATACCATTCAGCAAAAGCATGGCCCGTACTGATTACCACATCAACAGCAACCCCCTAAGCACACAACCTGTGGTGAGAGACCTGAGCACTCAGGTTAATAACAATCTCACATTTGACCGTCATATAGTGGCAGTGGTCAGAAAAGGCTTTTACTTGGCTCATCTCATAAGTAAAGAGATTGCATCCAGAAAAATGGTTATTACCTGTCTATACTCCTCCCTCATTAGACCAATAATTGGATATAATGCCTCGTATGGTATGTACCTCTCCAAACATCTGCACCAATTGGAAAGGCCACAGAAATACCTCACAAAAAGAATCCATGGCCTCCAAAACCTGTCATATGCGGACAGGCTCAAATCACTGTCACTCTGCTCGGTATTGTACAAATTGCTCAGAGGTGATCTGTGTCTTGCCTACAAGGCAGTCTCGGACTCTGCCAACTAGAGATGCACCATATCCATACGTCTAACTCCTCCTGCATTACTCACTCGAAAGGCGTGAATCTAATGTGCAATATCAACAGACAGGTTTGTCTCCTAGAGGCTGCCCTGTCTCTGGAATAGACTTCCCATACACATCAGAGTACCTCGCTGACCCTCTTCAAGAGCAACCTTGATGAGTGGATGGGAAAACACAAATTTGTCCCAGGGGTTCCACCTGTGTCCCTCATTGACAGGGTTGACAGGTACTGACTGAGGTTTCTTTTTGGGGATAAACTCTTGGCTAGGCTCATAAGGGCCCCAAGGCCTTTAGCCTAGTAGCCTCCTATGATCTTAAGATCTTCTTAATGTTGCTAATGCAGCAAGCCAAGGCAGCCTCCCACCCCCTCCCCCCAGGATTGGTTAGCTTGTATCAGCCTCTTACTCTTATCCACCTCTCTTCCCAGTGATTGTGGCACTAGCTAAGCATGCTGAAATATCTGAAGAAAGAAAGTTATTTCAAGAATCTGTGCCATCTATCCCTGCCTCTCTTCCTTTTCATGTCATGCTCCTTTTCATAAAAACAATGAGGATTTTAGGAAAAACAACTTTTAATGCATGTGTCCAAGCATACAAACATGCATAGACACTCAAACTTGGATAGACACAAACACATACACACACCCACACACACACACACACACACACACACACACACACACACACACACACACACATATACATTCATAGAGATGAACATGCACATACCTAGAGTCAGAAAACTCAGCATCCATGATCTCCCCGTCAGTACCTGCTACAGATCATTTCAAGTAACAGAAACACACACACAGACACATGCATGCAAATACTGACAATAAACTATTAACATACAATCATAGCAACCACTCAAACACTGTTTCAGTATACACACACACACACACACACACACACACACACACACACACACACACACACACTCACATGCACATATCTGCTCACACACAGACATACAAAAGTGTGTGAACACACATATGCATGCACATAGACATGATAGCAAACACCCACACATACACATTCACATGCACACGTGCTCACACACACACACACACACACACACACACACACACACACACACACACACACAAATATATGCATGCGAGTGCACATACACATTCACATGCACATATACTCACACACACACAAACTTGCAAATACACACACACATTCACATGCAAATATGTGTTTACACACAGAAACACATGCATGCTCACACATATACACGTGTAAACACACGCACACACATTCACATGCACATATGTGCTCACACACAGACACACATATGCAAGTATACAAACACGTGCATGCAAACACACACACACTCATATGCATCTGTGTGCTTGCACACAAACACACACTTACATGCACACACACACACACACACACACACACACATACACACACAGATACATATACACACGTGTGCTCAAACATGTATGCAAACATGTACACAACACAATGCACTACTTACCTTGTCTGGCAATCAGAGCAGAGCAAAGATGCTCTATTTCATCCTTCTGAGACTCTGATATTGGAATACACAGGTACACATGACTAAATTGGTACAGACACTTATGCATGTTTTGCACTACTCTACATGGATCTTGCATAGAAATGCACATCTATGAACTGCCATACTATTTAATAATCCTTTCAGATCAGTGCACTAAGAACCACAAGGGCCATGCCTAAAGACTACCACAATTACATGTGGCTCCAATAAACCTAAGTGCTCAGTACAACAGAGCTGCCCTACTAAATATCAAAGTATCCATGAACTGGAATCTCCTTCAGTTGTACACACAAATGCTTGCACTGATTTGCATATTATACTGGATGTGTATGAATTCCAGTCATTGTTTCAAAAGTCTTTACATCTTTAGATAAGTTGTATGCTATTTTAAATTATTATAGTCACTGGCTCAAGGCAATCTCCCTTGACCTGTATCCAGTCAAGGCATGTAGGCACTAGTATTAGATATGTTGATAAATAAAATTTGTTCTACTGGCCCTATAGCTGTTAGAGTACCTGATCTAATAATAGTAATGTACCAAGATAATATTATTTATCAGCAAGCTTCTCTGCCTGATGCTTTATCTTAAATGATGTTGATGATCATAAAATTATTATTTTTTGACTCTACAATAAAATTTCTCTGCATCTTTACCAGTGTTCTTATCAGGCAGCCTACTGTTCTTTAGGCCTGATGTTAAAGATGCTGTGATTAGAGGACATGTCCACAAATAAGAAGGGATTGTCCTATCATTGTTTTTTTCTTTTTTTTTTCTTTACCACATTGATGCTGGCTTCCTAATTGAAGATTTAGAAAATAAAAGTCCTATTTAATATTACATCATATCTTCCTGTACTTAATGTAGTAGAAAAGTTCAATTCAATAACATACAGCAGTTTGGTCATTGTTCTTCCATTAGGGTTTGGACATCCAGAGCTAGGCATTTTGGCAGTCGTTAGTCAAAGATGTAAAGGTTATGGATCTCTGGGAACCAGACTGTTAGGAACTTCACCTATTCATTTAGACAAAGGAAATTCTAATAAATGACTCCTTTAGCTACCATTTTCCTGAAAGACAGAGACCCTCCACCATCATTTGTTAGTATGGTCATCTTCCAAGAAAAAATGGACTTCAAATGAACCATGGAACTCACAACAGTTTATAGAAATGGCATTAACTGATGGTGCCATTTCTAATGTCTTTTCTTTAGAACTCTAATTTCTGTATCTCATAGATAAAAAAACAGGCTATTGCATTTGTAGGTATTCCCCTACCTCCATAATTATATATTATCAATGTTTTTGAAGGCCAGATAGTTACTAAGATCAGTGTTTCAAAGAAAATGCATTAACAATATTTTCCAAAATGGAAAAAAATCAACATATCTTATATCACTGACTTTTATGTTCTGAGGCAGATTATCAGATACTGAAGCAAGTAGGAAAGTACGTCCACATACTTGTGATTATAAATGATGTTGTGAAGGGGCCATACTAGGTAGAACTCCTTTTCAGAGGGGCCTGGAGATAAAAGTTCCCATGTTAATGTTTTTGCTTAACACAAATAGCAATAATAAAAGACATACCAGCTAATGGAATACAACTGTGTAATCCTAAGTAAAAGCACAAAATAATATATATTTCCTAATTGGTTTTACAGTGAAGTACTACATACAAAACTAGAGTAGCATAATATGATTATTAAGGCTGAAATACTGGTACATGTGGTGGTAGCATATATAAACATAACAAGGCAAAATCTGTGTGAAAAATAGTTATATTCTATAAAGTCAATAGTGAAAAAGTAAGGATGCAGACAAGAGAACATAGGAAATTGGTAGAAGGGACTGTTGAGGTAGTGTTGCTGCTTCACAGCAAGATATTTCCTGGTTTGATTCCTGGTTGGGGTGCCTTCTGTGCAGAGGCTGCGTGACCTCCCTTCCTGTGTTCACGTGGATTTCCAACAAGTGCTCCAGTTTCCTCCCACATTCAAAAGATGTGCAGTACGTGGATTGGACACGCTAAATTGGCCATACGTGTGAGCATGCATGTGAGTATGTGGTGTGCAAGAACTACTGTGGCAGGGCTAGCTACCCAGCAGTGTAAACCTTGGCTCTAGATGACGGTCACTGTTGAAGTGGCAATCCGACTCCATGTACAAAAATGGGAAAAAGGGGTTGTGGATGGATGGATGGATGGATGGAAACAGTAATAAAAAACATATAAGTATGGTTGGGAAGAATATAATATTAGAGATAAAGACAGAAGTAGGAATGTAAACATACAAAATGGGCCCAAATTATCCCACAGATGGGTGACCCTGGTGAGGATAGAGTGCTGCCAAAGTGTACTTGAAATTAGAAAGGCAATTGTTAAACTATTTAATAGTGTCTTCAGAAAAGCACAAGCTTCTAAGTATGTTGAGTAGGAGAGAATGACTGACTAGGTAGAAAGTCCTTTTGAAGTCATTCGGCAGCATACCTGTCAGCAGCCTTGTATCTATGTTTGGCACTATATGTCTGTGGATTGTATTCAGCAGTGTACCTGTTAGCAGCCTTGTATCTATGTTCGGCACTATATGTCTGTGGATTGGATTCAGCAGCATACCTGTCAGCAGCCTTGTATCTATGTTTGGCACTATATGTCTGTGGATTGTATTCAGCAGTGTACCTGTTAGCAGCCTTGTATCTATGTTTGGCACTATATGTCTGTGGCTTGGATTCAGCAGCATAACTGTCAGCAGCCTTGTATCTATGTTTGGCACTATATGTCTCTGGATTATATTCAGCAGTGTACCTGTTAGCAGCCTTGTATCTATGTTTGGCACTATATGTCTGTGGCTTGGATTCAGCAGTGTACCTGTTAGCAGCCTTGTATCTATGCTTGTCACTCTGTATCTGTGGCTTGTATTCAGCAGCATACCTGTTAGCAGCCTTGTATCTATGTTTGGCACTATATGTCTGTAGCTTGGATTCAGCAGTGTACCTGTTAGCAACCTTGTATCTATGTTTGGCACTATATGTCTGTGGCTTGGATTCAGCAGTGTACCTTTTAGCAACCTTCTATCAATGTTTGGCACTATACATCTGTGGCTTGACACAAAAGAACAGTAGTATTTGAAGCAGGTCAAAATCCTTATCTGGCATTACTGAAGATATAACAGTTAGCATATTTCTCAACCTTTTAGCACAAGAATTTTGGACAAAGCCTAAAATAACTGGAGAATAAAGTTACAAAATCAGGGACACATTTTAATTATTGCTGTTATAAAAGGTGTTAGAATAACATGTTTTGCATTACATTGCATTTTCTGAAAGACATGCAGTCTGAAACTCAAATGTTCATCATTATTTAGTGACTTTATTCTTCGATGATTTTCCAGAATACCCTTAGTTTTATGAAAAACAAACTAAGCATATAAGGCAAATTATTGTCATTCTGCAAACTTCCAAACAGTTGAGAGGTATGATAGTTGGTTATGTAGGTAAATATTTGTACACTAGCTTTTGTAGAAATTTAGAAAGAAGGCGGGAGATTAGTTATGGGTCAGTACCATTCTGGAGGTGTTGTTTTACTCACTTTTGGGAGTGGTATGATTTAAGTATTTCTAGACAAAGGAGTTTGTTCTGTTTAACACAGGACAATTAAAAATACATGATAAACAGTTTTAAGAACAAAATTTCTTAAGAAATGTGTGTTGTAAAATGATGTTATACTATCTTTTAATTTGGTTCTCCCTTCTTCTAGAGGTCATAGTCCAGTTCTTATTCCTACCTATCAGGGAAGCTCTTCTTCGTCAGTATTAGTGTCAGGTGATTCATCCTGCCCTGGACAGAAATAACTTAGGGTCTGCTGCTTAACCTGATGTGCAGTAGCTAATTTAATCCCCTCTGTTTGTATCCTCTGTATTGATGCACTGTTAACATTTCATAAGTTCTTTCCAGGAATGCAGTCCATGACACCATTAAGGAGCCTAGCCCAGAATTACCAGTTAACCCAAAACACTGTCTGGTTAATTGACTTTCTCAAAGTCACATATTTGTCAAATGAAGGTGGAAAGATTCAAACCTGTATCCTTAGCACAGGAAAGCAGCTCATTAATAATTCAGAGCTTTAGTCCTTTACATTATCTGCCAGATTAATTCAACCCACCATGGTAGGACTTGAACCTACAATCTTCTGATCTGATGTCAGTTGCCTTATCCATTTGGCCACATGGCTAACCTTGTAATGCTGTGCTTGTCGAGGAGTTGAACACTGGACCTCTCACACCCTCAGCATTAGTCAGACTTTTTGACCAACAAGCAAATGAATTGATGTATTTTTCTATATTACAACTATGGCATAGAGGAAAGCAGCCTCCAGGGCACAATGTGTTTACTTTAAATAAAAATAAATCTACTTCCAGGATTAAATATATTAGACAATTTGACAAGCTACAATACAGCTGTAAGGTGTTCAGTGTAAAACAGATACCTGAGATGTCCTTGCATCTTGTTTAGGGACTTCCTCACAACTCCCCCTTTTTATTCTTCTCTGAAGCTTTATGGTTATGTTATGCTGTATTGTCCTGGTGTTCTTTTGCAATGGAATGGAATCATGCTTGTAGTAAAGGGTATGAACAGATCAAGGGCTACAAACTAAAGTGACTAAACGGTGTTTTGTACAGCAGGTGTTTAATATACTCATATGGTGAAAAAATAGGACATGCATTATGTTGTCCTGAGAGATGACAACTTCCCTATTGTCATCATAAGCTGTTTTTGGAGAGACACTAACCTAATATACACATTCTAATACAGACCATAGGGTGGAGGGGGGGGTCAAATATTTTTGACATGCTTATAACTAGTGTAGCTTAATCATGGGGTCTTGGCACTGAAATCCTGAGTTTGTTCCCCTCCCTTTCAAATACCACTTCCTGAGCCAATTAATGAATTGTCTGGCTTTGTTAAACATAAAAAGAGTGAGTGTAAGAGAACAGAATATCTCACTGAACATTGTGTTTTAGTTTCTGTCTACCAGACGGTTGGATAATGAAACACATTTAATTTGCATTTGCCTCAGTATGTCATTACTAAGATTATCCAGTGTAATATTAAAAACAAAAAAATGTATCTTTCTATGTATAATATAATTATGGAAGCTGTTTAAGGAATGTATCAACTTTTGCACCAGGCAGAAAAGAGACAGCTGAAGTATATCTGTGTGATTTACAGACAGGGGTGTCAAGATGTTTTTTTCTCAGGCTCACAAACAGCCAAGATTTTGTACTTATCAATGTCACTGCTGCTACCTTTAAGTGACTTTAGTGATACATAGTTCACTGAATGGCAAATGCCCCCATTTAAGATTTTCTTCACTTACAGGTAGTGCAGTTTATCATGACATTGACCATTTTTTCATTGTAGAAAAGGGCAGGTGACTAAACATGGAGGAAAGGCCCAGTCACATTTACATCTTTCAAGCCACTCTTGTATACATTATAGCAGTATACTAGCAGAATGCTGACCAGTATTCACAGTGCTGTCAGACCTGTCCTGGCACCCATCGCTACCTACAACAGCAGCTAAACATCTAAGTAATTCCTGAAACAAAAAGAAGACTGGTATTAGTAGCTCGATAAAACCATATCCACAAGTTTCATATTCAGGAGTATAGTTGCATTCTGCAACACAAATAGTAAAGTGTAGCAAATAACAAATTGTACAATAAAAGATAATCAGTATTCCAAAATGTGCATGATGATCAGGCAGTCCAATCAGCATGCCTGTATTAAGGCCAACATTCTTCACAGAAAAAAGTCCAGCTATAAGAATTGTCTCTACTCTACTAACAGAGAGTACACCACAATTTAAAAAAAAAATAAAAATATATGAGCAATTAACGTCCCTGGAAATGAGCTCTTTCTCTGCTAAATACTCTTTCATTTAAAAGCTGCACAGCTTTTTAATATAAGAGATTTTAACAGAAAAAGACAAGCAGCTGTAATATTTAGTAGCCAGTAGCTGATGAGAAAGATATCACAGCTAATGGCTACAACAAACCATGCATTAAAGGGTAACAAAAACAGAAACTTGAACACTGTAAATCAGCTTCAGCACACACACACACACACACACACACACACACACACACACACACACACACACACACGCACACACGCACACGCACACATGCACACACGCACTCATGCACACACATGCACACATTCACACTGAGCACATCTCAGTCCATCGTTTGGCTCCCCACAACAGAAACAATATAGAGTAACACTAAAGTGTCACTATACAGAAACATTATTTCAGAAAGCAAAGTCATGTCTTTCTTAAATAAAGTCATTGAATACTAGCAATAACCCAGTGCTGGATGGGAGTTTCACAGAATGTACCCATAGTTAGCTTTGTTTGATTTGAATCAAACCATACAAACCATGGGTAGATCGACCCACACCAAGTCGTGAGTTATTGCTAAAGTAGTCATCTGTAAATTTAAAACAAGTGTCACATTAAAATATATAACTCTTCTTGGTTAGATAGAGAGAGAAAGACCTAAATCATAATTTGCTGAAGTTATTCAGGAGTATTCTGGCAGTCATTTTACTTTGAATAAAATAAATATACAGTAAGACTGCAGACTTTAGTCCAGCCTAAGTCTAAGTGAGTTCATGTTTATGGGGCTATGATGAATGTGCAGGTATTTTTAAGTACAAAATGGGCATACTTATTGCAAAATATTTATCCTTGTAATTGCTGGTAACAGCAATACATTGCTACATGTTTCTGTATCTTTCAGTGTTGTCCATGAAGTTTTTCGCTGATACCCACTACAGTAAGCTGGTTTTATGTATCAGAAGTAGCCAACCCTGAGCACAGCAACTTTTAAAATAAAGTAGAAATGAAATTACTACTAATGGACAGAGGCAGCTCCTAAATGCTTTATCCCATGCAAGAGTCCCCTCAAATTTTCTATGGTATGATCCCAGTTATTCTCATTAGCGGTAAAATATAATTTTCAAACATGGGATAGTAAGGACAATCTAACACCAAATGGGATAGGTTAATCTGAGCACTAAAAGGGAAACTGACTCACTTAAAATAACCCAGGAGAACAGTTAGCCTAGTATTTACCCTTGAACCTATGAACCTATAAAGTAATACACCAAAAAGCATCAACAGGTCTGGTACCAGATTTTGCATCCTTCACAAGAAACCAGAGTAACACTGGTACCTCCCTCCAAGGCATTTTTTCTCTCTCATTAAAATCTAATGTAATCTAATAAAATATTTTATAATTACATATATAAAACAACTGTTTTTTTTTCCATTGGGTTGGACAGAGTGCTGTGAAATTCACATTGAACAGATTAATTTGCTTGCTGCTTTGTTCACTGCTACCTCACTTTTGCA